>NC_086318.1:264111079-264259290 GCF_036172605.1 Pelobates fuscus | reverse complement strand
ACACGCTATGTTCGCCAGGAACTATTCGCCAGCGAACCGTTCGGGACATCACTATGTCTGAATATCTACGTATGTATGTGTACGACTGTGTCTGTATGACTCTGTATGTCTATGTATGAATGTATTAATTCTACAAGTAAAAGGATGCCACACTCTTGCCTCAAGATTTCGGTGCTCCAGAACCAGGGTTGGCAAACCCCAATGTAGTAGAAATAAACCAGGTTCAGGCACTCAAGGATTTCAAAATAGCAGTTTTATTGAGCAAAAAAGAGCAGCAACGTTTTGACCTACCTGAACCCTTTCGGTATCCATATGTAGTTTGCCAGGTGTGTGTCCCCTAAGGTCTACCCATTGTGGTGTACCAGTGGCAATCCAGAGCCTGATCTCGGGAGGGGCACTTGTAGATTATTTAAATAAATAATCATGGCACAATAGCCACTACAACTCAGTGTAGTAGTTATGGTGCCAGTAGTGCCAGGATCCCACCCCAGAGTAAGTAGTCATACCGTTTAAGAACAGTTTGACAACTTACCTGGGGTCTACTGGGATATAGGGCATAGGAGAAGTGGTGTGTGTGTGTGTGTGTGAGCGGTAAAGTGTGTGGTGTGTGTATGTGTGTGAGTGCGTAAGGGCGGCAGTGTATGTCAGGGTTGTAGTGTGTGTGTGAGGGTGGCTGTGTGTATGGGGGGGGCACTGTATGTTTGTGTGGGGCAGTGTATGTATGGGGAGGCACTGTATGTGTGTGTGTGTGTGTATGGGGGCAGCAGTGTGTGTACGGCACTGTATGTGTCTGTGTGGGTGTGCAGTGTGTGTATGGGGACAGTGTTTGTGGGTCAGTGTGTGTGTGTGTATGGGGGGCAGTGTGTGTGTGTATGGGGGGCAGTGTGTGTGTATGGGGGGCAGTGTGTGTGTATGGGGGGCAGTGTGTGTGTATGGGGGGCAGTGTGTGTGTGTGTATGGGGGGCAGTGTGTGTGTGTGTGTATGGGGGCAGTGTGTGTGTGTGTGTGTGTATGGGGGGCAGTGTGTGTATGGGGGGCTGTGTGTGTGTGTGTGTGTATGGGGGGCAGTGTGTGTATGGGGGGCAGTGTGTGTATGGGGGGCAGTGTGTGTATGGGGGGCAGTGTGTGTATGGGGGGCAGTGTGTGTATGGGGGGCAGTGTGTGTATGGGGGGCAGTGTGTGTGTGTGTGTGTGTGTATGGGGGGCAGTGTGTGTGTGTGTGTGTGTATGGGGGGCAGTGTGTGTGTGTGTGTGTGTATGGGGGGCAGTGTGTGTGTGTGTATGGGGGGCAGTGTGTGTGTGTGTATGGGGGGCAGTGTGTGTATGGGGGGGAGGAGGGAAGGGAGGTTTTTTAATTTAAAAAAAAAATGTATTTAATAAAAATTAATATATTTATGTCCCCCCTCCCTTCTTACCTTTATTGGTGGTCCCAGTGGGGAATCCCTGGTGGTCAGGTGGGGAGAGTGAACTCTAGCCCGCGCTCCAGCGCTAGAGTTCACTCTCGCGAGATTTGGAGCGTTGCTGTGGCAACCGCGGCAACGCTCCAAATCTCGTGAGAGGAGGACCCGGATGAGCTGCGGGCTGAGCTCCCGGGTCCTCTCTCACTCTCCCTCCCCTGCCGGCTGTTAGCACAGTGTCTGTGTCAGAGATTTCTCTCCCCGGTCCGCAGGCACATTGCAGGGCTGGCACTTGGGCAATGCCAGCCCTGCACTAGCCGGCCGGGGGGAATCTCGGGGGGGGGGGGGGGGGGGGAGGGCAATTGCCCCATTGCCCCCCTGCTGGATCCGCCAATGGTGTGTACGTCTTAGTGACAAGGGAGTATGTTGGCCATATGCAGTGGCGGATCCAGAGCCTGATCTCGGGAGGGGCACTTGTAGATTATTTAAATAAATAATCATGGCACAATAACCACTACAGCTCAGTGTAGTAGTTATGGTGCCAGGATCCCACCCCAGAGTAAGTAGTCATACCGTTTAAGAACAGTTTGACAACTTACCTGGGGTCTGCTGGGATATAGGGCATAGGAGAAGTGGTTTGTGTGTTAGGGGTGAAGTGTGTGTGAAAGGTCCAGTGTGTGAGAGCGGTAAAGTGTGTGTGTGCGCGGGCAGCAGTGTATGTCAGGGTTGCAGTGCATGGGGGGCACTGTATGTATGGGGAGGCACTGTATGTATGTGTGGGGCAGTGTGTGTATGGGGGGGTCGTGTGTATGTGTGTGTGGCAATGTGTGTATGGAGGGGCAGCAGTGTGTACGGCAATGTATGTGTCTGTGTGGGTGTGCGTATGGGTGTGCAGTGTGCGTATGGGGACAGTGTGTATATGGGTGTGGTGTGTGTGTATGGGGGCAGTGTGTGTATGGGTGTGCAGTAGGGATCGACCGATTATCGGTTTTACCGATAAAATCGGCCGATATTCGGTATTTTCGGCAATATCGGTATCGGCCAATAGGGATACCGATATTGCCGATAATACCTCCCAGGACCGCCAGGCTCATTACAAGCCTGGCGGTCCTGGGGAGAGCGGGCAGCAAGCGTTTACTCACCTCCCAGCAGCTCCTCCAGCTCCCCAGTGTAAATCTCGCAAGACCCGCGGCCAGCTCTGACGGCCGCGGGTCTCGCAAGATTTACACTGGGGAGCTGGAGGAGCTGCTGGGAGGTGAGTAAACGCTTGCTGCCCCCCCTCCCACAGCTAAGCCAATGCCACTGGACCACCAGGGATTAACATATCCCCCCTCCCTGGCAAGGCAACAAGCAGGGAGGGGGACAACAAAAAACTAATAATAATACTTAAATATATATATATAAAAAAAATAATAATATATAAATAAAAAAAATTATTTAATAAAAAATGCCCCCTCACACATACACTCTTATTATACACATGCACTACACAAACACACTGTGTATATAATTCAGTGTTTGTATAGTGTGTGTGTGTGTGTGTGTATAATGCACACTACACAAACACACTGCATTATAAACACACACACACTATACAAACACACTGCATTAGATACACACACACTATACAAACACACTGCATTATATACACGCACACACTATACAAACACACACTGCATTATACACACACACACACACACACTATACAAACACACGCTGCATTAGATACACACACACACACGCTGCATTATATACACACACACTATACACACACACGCTGCATTATATACACACACACTATACAAACACACGCTGCATTATATACACACACACTATACAAACACACACTGCATTATATACACACACACACACTATACAAACACACACTGCATTATATGCACACACACTATACAAACACACACTGCATTATATGCACACACACTATACAAACACACACTGCATTATATGCACACACACTATACAAACACACTGCATTATATGCACACACACTATACAAACACACTGCATTATATACACACACACACTATACAAACACACACTGCATTATATACACACACACTACAAACACACTGCATTATATACACACACACTACAAACACACTGCATTATATACACACACACTACAAACACACTGCATTATATACACACACACTACAAACACACTGCATTATATACGCACATTATACAAACACACTGCATTATATACGCACATTATACAAACACACTGCATTATACACACACTATACAAACACTGCATTATATAAACCCTGCATTATATACAGTGTGTTTGTGTAGTGTGTTTATATAATTCAGTGTCTTTGTGTAGTGTGTTTATATAATGCACACTACACACACTCTGCATTATATAAACACACTACATTCACTATACACACACTACACAAATACACACACTCTGCATTCCTTATATACACACACTACACAAACACGCACACTTTGCATTTAGTATATACAGCATTCACTTTACGCACACTACCTACACACTACACAAACACTCTGCTTTCATTATATACACACTAGACAAATACACAATACACACTGCATCCACTACACAGACTAGACAAATACACACTGTATCCACTACACAAGCACACACTGCATCCACTACACACACACTACACAAACATACACAGCTCCCCTGTCTAAACACACTGCATCCACTACACGTGGCATGTATATTTTGTGCATTTACCTTTAGAAATAGTTTTTATTTTCCAAAATGGTAAATGTACAGAATATCGGCAAATTATATCGGCTATCGGCCTAAAAGTTCACAGAATATCGGTATCGGTATCGGCTCTAAAAAATCAATATCGGTCGATCCCTAGTGTGCAGTGTGTGTATGGGTGTGCAGTGTGTGTATGGGTGTGCAGTGTGTGTATGGGTGTGCAGTGTGTGTATGGGTGTGCAGTGTGTGTATGGGTGTGCAGTGTGTGTATGGGTGTGCAGTGTGTGTATGGGTGTGCAGTGTGTGTATGGGTGTGCAGTGTGTGTATGGGTGTGCAGTGTGTGTATGGGTGTGCAGTGTGTGTATGGGTGTGCAGTGTGTGTATGGGTGTGCAGTGTGTGTATGGGTGTGCAGTGTGTGTATGGGTGTGCAGTGTGTGTATGGGTGTGCAGTGTGTGTATGGGTGTGTATGGGTGTGCAGTGTGTGTATGGGGACAGGGTGTGCAGTGTGTGTATGGGGGCAGGGTGTGCAGTGTGTGTATTGGGGGGCAGTGTGTGAAGTGTGTGTATTGGGGGGCAGTGTGTGAAGTGTGTGTATTGGGGGGCAGTGTGTGAAGTGTGTGTATTGGGGGGCAGTGTGTGAAGTGTGTGTATTGGGGGGCAGTGTGTGTATTGGGGGGCAGTGTGTGTATTGGGGGGCAGTGTGTGTATTGGGGGGCAGTGGGACAGTGTGTGTGTGTGTGTGGGGGCAGTGGGACAGTGTGTGTGTGTGTGTGGGTGGGCAGTGGGACAGTGTGTGTGTGGGGGGGGCTGTGGGACTGTGTGTGTGTGGGGAGGGGTTGTGGGACTGTGTGTGTGTGTGGGGGGGCTGTGGGACTGTGTGTGTGGGGAGGGGTTGTGGGACTGTGTGTGTGGGGAGGGGTTGTGGGACTGTGTGTGTGGGGAGGGGTTGTGGGACTGTGTGTGTGGGGAGGGGTTGTGGGACTGTGTGTGTGGGGAGGGGTTGTGGGACTGTGTGTGGGGGGGTTGTGGGACTGTGTGTGGGGGGGGTTGTGGGACTGTGTGTGTGGGGGGGGTTGTGGGACTGTGTGTGTGGGGGGGGTTGTGGGACTGTGTGTGTGGGGGGGTTGTGGGACTGTGTGTGGGGGGGGGGTTGTGGGACTGTGTGTGGGGGGGGTTGTGGGACTGTGTGTGTGTGGGGGGTTGTGACTGTGTGGGGGGGGGGTTGTGGGACTGTGTGTGGGGGGGTTTGTGGGACTGTGTGTGGGGGGGGGGGTTGTGGGACTGTGTGTGGGGGGGGTTGTGGGACTGTGGGGGGGGGTGGGACTGTGTGTGTGGGGGGGGGGTGGGACTGTGTGTGTGTGTGTGGGAGGGTTGTGGGACTGTGTGTGTGGGAGGGTTGTGGGACTGTGTGTGTGGGAGGGTTGTGGGACTGTGTGTGTGGGGGGGGAGGTTGTGGGACTGTGTGTGTGGGGGGGAGGTTGTGGGACTGTGTGTGGGGGGGGGGGTTGTGGGACTGTGTGGGTGTGTGTGTGTGTGGGGGGGGGGGCTTGTGGGAGTGTGTGTGGGGGGGGGGGTTGTGGGACTGTGTGTGTGTGGGGGGTTGTGGGACTGTGTGTGGGGAGGGGGTTGTTGGACTGTGTGTGGGGGGGGGTTGTGGGACTGTGTGTGGGGGGGGGGGTTGTGGGACTGTGTGTGGGGGGGGGTTGTGGGACTGTGTGTGGGGGGGTTGTGGGACTGTGTGTGTGTGGGGGGGTTGTGGGACTGTGTGTGTGTGGGGGGGTTGTGGGACTGTGTGTGTGGGAGGGTTGTGGGACTGTGTGTGGGAGGGTTGTGGGACTGTGTGTGTGTGTGTGAGGGTTGTGGGACTGTGTGTGTGTGTGGGAGGGTTGTGGGACTGTGTGTGTGGGAGGGTTGTGGGACTGTGTGTGTGTGGGAGGGTTGTGGGACTGTGTGTGTGTGTGTGTGTGTGGGAGGGTTGTGGGACTGTGTGTGTGTGTGTGGGAGGGTTGTGGGGGTGTGTGTGTGTGGGGGGGTTGTGGGACTGTGTGTGTGTGGGGGGGTTGTGGGACTGTGTGTGTGGGGGGGGTTGTGGGACTGTGTGTGTGGGGGGGGGGTTGTGGGACTGTGTGTGGGGGGGCTTGTGGGAGTGTGTGTGTGTGGGGGGGGGTTGTGGGAGTGTGTGTGTGGGGGGGGTTGTGGGACTGTGTGTGGGGGGGGTTGTGGGACTGTGTGTGTGGGGGGGGTGGTTGTGGGACTGTGTGTGGGGGGGGTGGTTGTGGGACTGTGTGTGTGTGGCCCCCCACACACACACAGTCCCACAACCACCCCCCCACTGTGTGTGTGTGGGGGTTGGGGTGGCTGTGGGACTGTGTGTGTGTGGGGGGGTGGTTGTGGGACTGTGTGTGTGTGGGGGGTGGTTGTGGGACTGTGTGTGTGTGGGGGTGGTTGTGGGACTGTGTGTGTGGGGGGGTGGTTGTGGGACTGTGTGTGTGGGGGTTGTTGTGGGACTGTGTGTGTGGGGGGAGGTTGTGGGACTGTGTGTGTGGGAGGCTTGTGGGACTGTGTGTGTGGGGGGGGGGGGGTTGTGGGAGTGTGTGTGTGTGGGAGGGTTGTGGGAGTGTGTGTGTGGGAGGGTTGTGGGACTGTGTGTGTGGGGGGGTTGTGGGACTGTGTGTGGGAGGGTTGTGGGACTGTGTGTGTGGGGGGGTTGTGGGAGTGTGTGGGGGGGGTTGTGGGAGTGTGTGGGGGGGTGTTGTGGGAGTGTGTGGGGGGGTGTTGTGGGGGGGTGTTGTGGGGGGGTGTTGTGGGAGTGTGTGGGGGGGTGTTGTGGGAGTGTGTGTGGGGGGGTTGTGGGAGTGTGTGTGGGGGGAGTGTGTGGGGGGGGGGTTGTGGGGGGGTTGTGGGAGTGTGTGGGGGGGGGTTGTGGGAGTGTGTGGGGGGGGGTTGTGGGAGTGTGTGGGGGGGGTTGTGGGAGTGTGTGGGGGGGGGTTGTGGGAGTGTGTGGGGGGGGTGTGGGAGTGTGTGGGGGGGGTTGTGGGAGTGTGTGGGGGGGGGTTGTGGGAGTGTGTGGGGGGGGGTTGTGGGAGTGTGTGGGGGGGTTGTGGGAGTGTGTGGGGGGGGTTGTGGGAGTGTGTGGGGGGGGGGGTTGTGGGAGTGTGTGGGGGGGGGTTGTGGGAGTGTGTGGGGGAGGTTGTGGGAGTGTGTGGGGGGGGGTTGTGGGAGTGTGTGTGGGGGGTTGTGGGAGTGTGTGGGGGGGGTTGTGGGAGTGTGTGGGGGGGTTGTGGGAGTGTGTGGGGGGGTTGTGGGAGTGTGTGGGGGGGTTGTGGGAGTGTGTGGGGGGGGTTGTGGGAGTGTGTGGGGGGGGTTGTGGGAGTGTGGGGGGGGGGGTTGTGGGAGTGTGGGGGGGGTTGTGGGAGTGTGTGGGGGGGGTTGTGGGACTGTGTGTGTGGGGGGGGGTTGTGGGACTGTGTGGGGGGGGGGGGTTGTGGGACTGTGTGTGTGTGGGGGGGTTGTGGGACTGTGTGTGTGGGGGGGGGGTTGTGGGACTGTGTGTGTGGGGGGGGGGTTGTGGGACTGTGTGTGTGGGGGGGGTTGTGGGACTGTGTGTGTGTGTGTGTGGGGGTTGTGGGACTGTGTGTGTGGGGGGGGGGCAGTGGGACTGTGTGTGTGGGGGGGCAGTGGGTTTGTGTGGGGGGACTGTGTGTGGGGGGGCTGTGGGACTGTGTGTGGGGGGGCTGTGGGACTGTGTGTGTGTGGGGGGGCTGTGGGACTGTGTGTGTGGGGGGGGGCTGTGGGACTGTGTGTGGGGGGGGGGCTGTGGGACTGTGTGTGTGTGGGGGGGGTTGTGGGACTGTGTGTGTGTGGGGAGGGTTGTGGGACTGTGTGTGTGTGGGGAGGGTTGTGGGACTGTGTGTGTGTGGGGAGGTTGTGGGACTGTGTGTGTGTGGGGGGGTTGTGGGACTGTGTGTGTGTGGGGGTGTTGTGGGACTGTGTGTGTGTGGGGGGGGGGGGAAGGAGGGAAGGGAGTTTTTTTAATAAAAAAAATAATTTAATAAAAATTTATATATTTATGTCCCCCCTCCCTTCTTACCTTTATTGAGGAGGAGGGGGGACATTTATCCGTCCCTGTTGGTCCCAGTGGGGAATCCCTGGTGGTCAGGTGGGGAGAGTGAACTCTAGCCCGCGCTCCAGGGCTAGAGTTCACTCTCGCGAGATTTGGAGTGTTGCCGTGGCAACCGCGACAACGCTCCAAATCTCGTGAGAGGAGGACCCGGAGTTGCTGCTGCCTTAGCTCCCGGGTCCTCTCTCTCTCCCTCCCCTGCCGGCTGTTAGCACAGTGTCTGTGGACCGGGGAGGGAGATCAGAGATCTCTCTCCCCAGTCCGCAGGCACATTGCAGGGCTGATAAAATAGAAAGGTGAACAGCGCTAAAGATCAGAAATTGTATACCTTTGATTCCTATTTTTGAACTTTCCCATAAATTGCCCACATCTAAGATGGCGTCCGGAGAACTTCCTGTCTATGCTATCTTGCTGAAAACAGGAAATGAGGAAATATGCACAGCAGAATCGATTTTCATCATCAGAGAAGGTATATAATCTCAAGGACCCCAAGCAGCAAGCATTCACTTTTGAGAAAGCTTCGGCGAAACGCGTCAAGTGAGGAAGAATTTTGGACTTTTATACAGGACTGGTTTTATAGTGTATTATTCACTTTTTATTTATTGTATTAAAGTATATATAATTTTTAAACCATCCAGTGAATTTTTTTTTTTTGTCCTCCTTCCTATTTAATACTACTTTGCTGCTATACCTGGGTCCACTATATCCCGAGGTGGGGATTATTCCACCTGAAATTCTCCAAACTAGAGCAGGTCGTTGCTCTAGTATATGTAAGTAGGATCATCTACTCTTACTACAATATTTTATATTTACGTACTAGACCATGTGGCGTATTTTACTCTTGTTTTTCATATAACGAATACTTACACCTATAAACTCACCAACGATCTGGAACCTCAAGAAATCCATAGACTGGGATTATTCCGTCCAAGCTCTTAACACCGAGCTGATATAGCTCCTCAAAGTGTGAGTGTGAATATAACACCTTTGTTCTTGTGGAATTATATCGTTCATACATACTGTACCATTATTTGTATCTTTGTTTCTCCTTTTTTTCAAGTTACTCCGCTGGCCAGTATTTCTACTAAACGTATGTACAATTTCTGATCTTTAGCGCTGTTCACCTTTCTATTTTATCTGTCCATTTATCACAAGGTAGAGGGAACACCTTGTTGGTGAACTGCTGCTCACCCTTGAGAAGAGAGCGCTTATTACCCTTTTGCACATTGCAGGGCTGGCACTTGGGCAATGCCAGCCCTGCACTAGCCGGCCGGGGGGAATCTCGGGGGGGGGGGGCAATTGCCCTGTTGCCCCCCCCCTGGATTCGCCAATGGCCATATGTGTCGCCCTATAATATTCTCTCAGGTTGGGGAAGCCTAAACACCCTTCTTTTACCTTGAGGGTCAGGAGTCTCCATAGGACTCTAGGTTTCTTGTTATTCCACCCAAATTTCACAAGTGTGGTTTGTAGGGCTTTGAGGAATAACATAGGTACTTGGATTTGTAAAGTACGAAAGAGGTAGAGAATTGTCGGTAAAATAACCATTTTGATTGCCGCACACCTGCCCACCCACGAAATATTTCCCTTCCTATTTCTTTAGCGTGTCCTCTATATCTGTTTTAAGTTTGTGGTAGTTCGTTTTGAATAGTGTGTGTGTGTGTGTGTGTGTGTGTGGGGGGGGGGGGGGGGGGGGGGGATTTTGTGAGTTTTATTCCTAAGAACGTGAGCGAGTCCTGTCGCCAATCAAAGTTAAACGTGTGTTTGAGTCTCTCCAGGGTGTGATGGGCTATGCCTATTCCCATGGCTTGGGATTTTGACCTATTGAGCTTATGGTTTGCTTGGGCACTATATCATCATAGACAAGGCAGCCTTGTCTAGTGCTGTTAGTTATTTTAAAGGGGTCTGGTAGGAACACCGATGTCGTCACCGATGTGGTGGGGGAGCTATAAGAGCTGGCCTATATTCATGTGTAAAGTCACATTTTTCAGAACTATGAATTCAGTCTATCGAACGCTTTTTTTTTAGCATCGAGGGAGATTAGTAGTCCTTGTTTACAATCTGTGTGTAGTGTGTGCAGGATGTCTATAACTTTTCTGATATTGTCTTGTCCCTGGCATCCTTGTACTAAGCCGCCTTGGTCGTCTGACACTAGTGTCGGCAGGATTGATTTGAGTTGAGTAGCGAGGATTTTAGCAAATAGTTTGGTGTTCGAATTAAACAATGATATGGGGTGAAAATTCTGACAATGGGTAGGGGGATTTCTGGGTTTCGGTAGTTGTTGTGACGAACTACACTTCGCCACTGGCTTTTGGAGGGGCCTCATTGCCAGCCTTTTTCCCCAGGATTATGGCCCGTGTCTAAAACTTTGTCCTGAGTGTGTGAAAAGGCTTGTCCGTGCTTTTTCCCTATGTGGTTTGGTAAATGGGGTTTACCAAACAAACTGTCGAACAGCAGGACCACCCGCAAGTGGAGTGTGCTGCTTGTTTACCCCCCAGAAGCTGTGGTAAACCACAGCTAATCGACAAATGGATGGGTGGTCGCCGTTCGTATGGTCGAACGTGGTTCAGCGGTGTTTGGTTGTCGAGTTCATGGAACACAAATTGGACATGCGACTGCACGAACACCGCTGAACTTTACCTCCTCCAGAACTTCGACGCTTTGACGGGAGTTTAACGATGTTCGACAATTCGAATGCCACGTTAACTTTGGCTATTTGCACGAACAGCCCCCGTTCGTGCATTCGAACGGAATTTAACTATTGGAAATAAACCGGCTGCAAAGCCAAAATCTGTGTAACTATTTTGGCCATGAAAGCCACGCTTGCGGTCGGTCAAAAGAGACTTCCATAAAACTTTTGAACACCTATATACACCGTATAATTTATGGGGATATGTTGGAGTTTTGGGGTGTTTCAGTACTTTTTGTAAAAATGTGTGTTTTCTGCTTGTGGTTAATTGAGTTAGATCATTGTCTTTGTTAATTGTATCACAGGCAGATATGAGGGTTTGTGTACAGTAACTGGGAGTGTTCAAATGTAAAACTCTTCGTGGGGTCTTCAGTGCTTATGGTGTCTGGTGCGGTGCTGATGGTCCTTGTAAAGCACTAGGAGCATCCTTCGACGGTCCAACCCTCAGCTAGCCTGGGGCAACCATCACATTTGTGTACCAATCTGGGCCGGGAGATTTAACTTTGGGCAGGGTAGTGATGCATTCTAATATTTCATCTTCTATTGTGGAAGCTGCTAACTTCTGTTTTTTGCACGGCTGTGACGGATGGCAGGGGAATATCTAAAAAGTAGTTCTGGATACTTGGAGGTGTTGGGTGGCTCATGTCTGGGTTATTTTGGAGGTTGTATAGTTGACCTTAGTAGTTTGCAAATTCGTTGCAGATGTGTTTGAGAAGTAACCGTTTTTGGCCTTTCTGGGTTTATAACATGGGCGATACGTGTCTGTGCTTGTCTGTCTCTAAGGCATTGAGCCAATACTTTGCTTGCTTTATTTCCCTGTACGTATGTTGTGGCTTTTAGCGTTTTCAGCATGAACCAAAATTTTGCCAGCTTTACTTCCTTTATTTTAGTTTGTAATACGTGTATCTGTTCGCGTGTGTCTAGAGAAGGAGATGATTGGTTGTCTTTTTGCAATTTATTCATAAGTAAATTCCATTGGTTTAGAGTGTGCAATGCATGTTTTTTGAGGTGTGAGGCCCTTCAAACCCGTGTCCCCCTTATCACTGCTTTGCGTGCCAACCATAACATATGAGGGTTTTACACAGAAGCGCTATTTGTCTCGAAATAATGTTTAAGGTCCTTTTCCATATGAGAAATTAACTTTGAATCTGTTAGCAAGCTCTCGTTTAGGCACCACTGGTTTCTATATTTGTATTCATTGTTATTCTTTAGTGTTAACGTAACCGAACTGTGGTCTGACTAATCTGTGGGGTTAATTGAGCAGTCTAGGACTAGCGATAGTGATAAGTCGTGCATTAGATAGCCGTTGATCCTTGAGTAAGGGTTGTGTACTCTCGAGTGGCGTGTGTATTACTTTTCTACCGGATGCAACGCTATGTCATGTAGGCCATGGGAGTTTGTTAATGTTGTAAGGGCCCTGCATTGCTTTTTAAAAGAGGCATAGTTCAGAGATTTAGGGGACCTGGTAGTGTCCAAAATGTGTTTAAAAATATGGTTAAAATCACCACAAATAATAATGCCCTTTCTCAATTTTTGCCCCACCGTGTACATGGCCCCATGCCCAAAATGGTTCCATACACTGCCGGACAATTTAAGACAGCTGCCACCACATGTTTGAATCTGTTCCAGCTAAAAGTCCAAGGGGCAGAGAGTACTTTTGAACATGGGTTATCACAGGGCCCATAGTCCCAGGGTAGGAGGCTGGAAAACAGGCCCCTCCAAAAACCAGTGGCAAAGTTGCTTTCATCACACCTCTTCCCTTTCCGGGGGAAATAAAGTTCCTGACCTTTTTTGTTTTTGACCAACAAAAAGCAATGACTGGACCTGGAGACTCCTGTCATCGGGCTCCATTCTATATCCAGCAGTACAGCTGCGTAATGTGGGGGGTTTGTAGTTCCTGGATTAAGGCCCAGGGGAGGGCAGAGGCTAACTGCGCTTCTGCTGGGGTGGCCCGTAGGGTACACTGCCGCTGGGGAGAGAGGATGGCTGCCTCCTCTCCCTGCAATTTGTACTGCCGCTGGGGAGAGATACCTGTTGTCTCCTCTCCCTGGAACTCACCCTGCTGCTGGGGAGGGAGCGCTCTGCCCTGATACCAGCTCTTCTGCTGGAAGGGGGTCAGTGGGTATGGTAGTCCCATCCACTAACCCCAGAGCCCGGCTTGAAATTGGCTGGGGAGGGGAGACATTGCTTACCTCCTCCTCCTGCAAGGTTATTTGGGGATCTGGACAGGCCGTCCAACCTCCATGTAGGTCTGGTGCAGAGACATCTGCACCATCGGGGATAGGAATGCTTCTCCTCTGTAGCTGGGGAGAGGGACCAGTTGTCTCCTCTCCCTGTAGGGTAAGCTGCCACTGGGGAGAGAGGGCAATATGCTCCTCTCCCTGTAACACGTACTGCCACTAGAGAGTAAGACAGACCGTCTCCACTCCCAATAACTTGTCCTGTCGCAGGGGAGAGAGACCGACTGTCTCTTCTCCCTGCACTGTAAACTGCCTCTGGTGAGGGAGACTGGTTTTCTCCTCTCCGTCAAACTCACACTGCCGCTGGGGAGAGAGGCCGACTGCCTCCTCTTCCAGTAATTTACACTGCCGCTCGGGAGAGAGACCGGCTGCCTCCTCTTCCTGAAACTCACCCTGCCGCTGGGGAGAGAGGCCGGCTGCCTCCTCTCCCTGCAGTTCGCACCGCCGCTGGGGAGAGAGGCCGGCTGCCTCCTCTCCCTGCAGTTCGCACCGCCGCTGGGGAGAGAGGCCGGCTGCCTCCTCTCCCTGCAGTTCGCACCGCCGCTGGGGAGAGAGGCCGGCTGCCTCCTCTCCCTGCAGTTCGCACCGCCGCTGGGGAGAGAGGCCGGCTGCCTCCTCTCCCTGCAGTTCGCACCGCCGCTGGGGAGAGAGGCCGGCTGCCTCCTCTCCCTGCAGTTCGCACCGCCGCTGGGGAGAGAGGCCGGCTGCCTCCTCTCCCTGCAGTTCGCACCGCCGCTGGGGAGAGAGGCCGGCTGCCTCCTCTCCCTGCAGTTCGCACCGCCGCTGGGGAGAGAGGCCGGCTGCCTCCTCTCCCTGCAGTTCGCACCGCCGCTGGGGAGAGAGGCCGGCTGCCTCCTCTCCCTGCAGTTCGCACCGCCGCTGGGGAGAGAGGCCGGCTGCCTCCTCTCCCTGCAGTTCGCACCGCCGCTGGGGAGAGAGGCCGGCTGCCTCCTCTCCCTGCAGTTCGCACCGCCGCTGGGGAGAGAGGCCGGCTGCCTCCTCTCCCTGCAGTTCGCACCGCCACTGGGGAGAGAGGCCGGCTGCCTCCTCTCCCTGCAGTTCGCACCGCCGCTGGGGAGAGAGGCCGGCTGCCTCCTCTCCCTGCAGTTCGCACCGCCGCTGGGGAGGAAGATCGAATATCCACAGTCCCAATCTGCACAACCTGAGCGCACATTGCTGTGCTGCTCGGTTCTCATCATCCAACTCTTGCATGATTAGGGCGATCATCTCCTCCGCCTCTTTACCTCCTCAATGTAAGCGCCACGCTTATAGCAATAGGAACAATAATTATTACTGTAACACTCCCATATACAGCCAGCAAGCCCTCCCCTCTGCCTGTGATATAATTAACAAAGACAATGGACTAACGCCATTAACTCTAAAGCAGAAAAAACATACATTTTTACAAACCCCAAAAAGTACTCCAAAATACAACATATCCCAACATCCCCTGATAGCCCCGATCTGGGTGAACAACATATGCAAAAATCACCCAGATCAGTTCGAGGGTTCAGGAATTTCCACTGTGCACATGGTCTCATGCCCTAAACAGTTCCATACACTCGACGACAAAACACTGCTGGACAATTTAAGATGGCCGCCGCCACATGTTTGAATCTGTTCAGGTTAAAAGGCAGAAACTGTACTTTTGAACATGGGTTATCACAGGGTCCATAGTCCCAGGGTTGGAGGCTGGCAAACAGGCCCCACCACAAACCAGTGGCAAAGTTGCTTTTGTCACAGGTAGCTTCAATAGGGCAGGAACACCTGGTGGGACCCTTGTTTAACAATGTTAAGAAACAGAATTATTCGTGTATGTTTGTAAGAGCCATTTAGGGATGTGTGCATGAGCCAGTGACTAATTTTGTCAGCAAGTATATGTATCTATGACCAGGCCGGGACTGGCCATCGGGCACACCGGGCAAATGCCCGGTGTGCTGCGGTGGCCATGGGCCGAGGCCGGCTGGGAGATCACAGGATCTCCCCTGCCAGTCTTTGCAGGGCCGGCACGGCCGGCCTCAAAGATCTCCCTCACCAGCCCACAAGTAATATATTCCAGCTGCCGGCGGGGAGAGGGGAGAGGGGAGAGGGGAGAGGGGAGAGGGGAGAGGGGAGAGGGGAGAGGGGAGAGATATGTGGAGAGATATGTGGAGAGATATGTGGAGAGAGAGAGACCCTGTGGAGCTCTAACTTGCTCCGTCGGGTTCCTCTCGCGAGATTCGGAGCATTACCATGGCAACACTCCGGGTCTCGCGAGAGTGAACTCTAGCCTCACAGGCTAAAATTCATTTACCACTAGGACCACCAGGGATGGGTGGCCGCAGTAGGATTCCCCCTCCCAGACATAAGGTAAGCATGTAAAAATCATCCAAGTCACATCAGCCTCACTTGCTCACAGACACCCTGCACCCCTAACACTCACAGCACCCTCACTCATACAAACACACACACACACACACACACACACTGCATCCCTGACACAAACAGCACCCTCACTCACACAATCACACACACACTGCACCCTCACTCACACACATTGCACCCCTGACACTCACAGCACACACACACTGCACCCCTGACACTCACAGCACACACACACTGCACCCCTAAAACTCACAGCACCCTCACTCACATACACGCACTGCACCCCTGACACTCACAGCACACACACTGCACCCCTCACACACACACACACATACACACAGCACCCTCACACACACTGCACAATATGCTTTCCTAGCATTTTTGTCTCCTGGTATCCCAACTATGGAGACACCAGAGACAAATTTAAAGCAAACACAGTGCAAGCATGTTATTGAATTTGCTTGCGCTGTGCAGAACAAATACAGGGTCTTTTTCTCATGTCATAGCTCTTCAGCAGAGCTCTGCGCATGGTCTACCCTGGAAGAGCATTGACCCAACATGCTCACTTTGTGATGGGGCGTGCTTGTCATTGGTGATGACAAAACACACCCTATCTGGCCCCGCCCCCTTTTTAGTGGGCCGCTGTAATTAAAAAATGCCCGGGACAAATTTTCTTCCCAGTCCGCCCTGTCTATGACCCAGTGTGTATATGCCTATTCATGAGCCCGTGTGTGTGTGTGTGTGTGTGTGTGTGTGTATAGATGAGGAAAACCTTGTCATTGAGAGGGAGTATGGGTCAGTGAGCGACTGATTGTTGTCATTCCATATTATTGTGGGTTACAGCCAGTTCCCGGTGCTAGCTCCATACACTCATTGTCATTCAATGTCAGCAATGAGGGTATGGAGCCAGCACCAGGAACTGGCTGTAACCCACAACAAGTGTATAGAGCTTGCAGCTCCCAGATGGACTCCAGGGGTTAGGTTCTACTCCAGATCTTCATTTTTATTTTATTTGTTTTTATTTTTTATATACGACCGTTTTACAAAAAAAGAAAAGGCTAGTGCACAGTGGTCATAACCATTAAACACAACTCTCTATGTCAGGCAGGTGTAGATTTATACAAACAGGGTTGCAGATCAAGTTTGGTAAAAGGAACATGGACCAGGTGGGCCTACAGTGATAGTTTTATAGAAACTGACCATTTCCCTCTCTCCCTCCCTTCAGTACAGTTTGCATACAATAGTTCTTTCCTTGCTGTGAAAACTTGTTCTGTTGGCTCAGGTACCCAGGGTAGCTAGGCAGGGTCCTGTTTTGTTTACGGACAGTGGCCCCGAATTGGGTGAGAAGTCTACTCCTGTTTTTGTCTCTCTATGGGATGTTGTTAGGGCAGTCCCAATTAGTATGTAGATCCCTGTGTGGCAAGGTTGATGTGGCCCTGAGAATCAGGTATTCTGGTGGTTGGATTTGAATGTCAGCGCATCCTGTAGTAGTGTTGTTGTCCCATCCCTATTGGACTTTGCAAGCCCTTTGTTGCGTCATCTGCAGAGGCTTGTGACCTGTGCCTTGACAGTTGTGCATCAGATAGTAGTATCACAGAGTTCAGTATGAAGGAAAAAGGGGATTAAAGTTAAGGAGTGGAGTATGTGTTCTAAGTTGCTGAGGTCGCAACACCTCCCCCACCACCCAAAGGGATATTTAGCTATAGGAATGGTTATAGGGGGAAGGTCATGGATGGTAGCCAGCACAGCTTGTGTCCCTTTGAGTGTGTCATGGATTTGGAGGTGAGCTTGTCAATGTTTATGCTGCCCTGTATTTTGTATTTTTTTTGCAGTAATAGCATGTGTTGGAATTTGGAGTGTGGACCATACTTCCGCGACTGCCTTGCGCGTTGCGAAGGCAAATGTGTGCTACTAGTGTTTTTTTTTCTTGGATTAGGAGAATGTTCGTTGTGAGCCCACCATAGTAGCCGAAGTATTTTAGAAGGCGTAATCAGCCCCTTGGCGTTGATGGAGACACACTTTAGGGCTGACTGAGCATGGGTAGCCCAGGTGCATGCTGCTAAATGCAAAGCTATGAGGGTGGGGCGCCGGGGAGGGTGGGGATTGCGGGGGGTTTCTAATGGAAGGGAGGAATAAAAGAGGAGAGAAGGTGTAGAGGGAAAAAGGCGGAGGGAAACCGGGATTTTAGTCTACTGGGCTTAATATCGAGCCTGTAGTAGGTGGGGTAGAACGCTTGACCACTACTTAGGGGGGTGGAGAAAAGGTGTTTGGAGTGTAACAAAGGGTATTGGCGGACAGGTCAGTCGCTTGCAGGTCTACAGCTTCTGTTATGCTATTCTTAGAGTGTAGGGTCGAAAGTCAGCGGACCGCTGTTAGTCATCCCTCCATTTCCACACACCCCCTCGTTCCCTGGAGTGGAAAGGGAAAGGCGCAGCTGTCCCCAGTAGCCCACGGGTAAGGCCACTAATTACAGCAGTCCTGGACCTGTGGAGTCATAAAAGTTGTGCTACAAGACAATACTGTTGGTGTTTTTTTCAGATGTACACCATTCCATGAAGTTAAGTGGGAATCAAGGCATATACTCTGCAGCATATTAACCTACATTAGTTCACTGCTATAACATAACCAATGTCATGAAGTTTACATGTGCATTAAGAAAATACCAGTTAGCATCAAGATAGGGTAAACTAATAATCTAAAGAAAACATAAAAAGATACTTTACAATGCCTATATCAGTGTGATGGACCGCCTGGCACCCCAACCGGACACAGTCAGCACTGTAGACTCCCACAAACCGCCGCAGCTTGGTTGGGGATCTCGCCGTCCTCTACCCACTCTGGACCCAAGACCAGCATCCAGCTTCCAGTGGGTGAACATCTCCTACTCCACAGAGCGTAGCAGGAACAGATCTTATAAGAGCTAGTGATTGTACCCAGTGGAGTATTGTGATATAGCAATCCCCAGAGTGAATATAGCTGTCCCCTCCACACATGAGACAAGGCTCTATGTTGAGGGTGAAGAGGAACCCATTTTAATGGTGCCACACTTGGCCTTATACGACAGTCCCCTTGCAAGGGGTACGCCCACATGGACATTGAGGGGAACTGCGTGACAATATTCATAGACCAATAAGAACAGTATTGCAATGCACGACACTCCCACACATAGCACACAATCCCTCCCCTCTGCCTGGGAGATTATTGAGTCAGATACTGTATTAACCCAATTATCTCCAGGCAGAAAAAACACACATTTCTACAAAGTCCCAAAAGTACACCAAAACACATTCCCACAAATCGCACCCCCTGATTGCACTGATCTGGGTGACCAACATATCCAAAAATCACCTAGATCAGTTCAGGAATTTCCTGAAAGTCACATTTTGACCGACTGCACACTTGAAACCATGCCCAAAACAGTTCCAGAGAATTAGGCTGTGCGGTCGGTCTACTTTTACGGATTCAAAGTAACGTCCAAAATACCGAACGTAGAGAGTTTGTTTGGCACTTAGTCTATGTCTCTAGTTTGGGAGCTTATTCCCACCAAACGCCGTTCGACTCCCGTTCGAATAGCCGAACATCCATGGAAGGGAAGAGTTTAGCGGTGTTTGCGCCGTTGAGTGTCCTATTTGAGTTCCTTTCACACGACAGCTGGATGCGTTCGACTAAACAAGATGGCTGCCACCACGCGTTCGATTGGGTTCGGGAGTTCGAAAGGCTACTGTCCAAGTCCAAAAAGGCACAAACAGTGTTTTTAAACAAAGTCTAGTACAGGGGCCATAGTCACAGGGCAGGAGCCTGGCAATTAGGCCCCTCCAAGAACCAGTGGCGAGGTTACGTTCGCCACAATCAGTTGTCCTGGTATATCTTGTTCCAGTCACCAGGCCTGTGATATACAGTTTTCTTTTGAGTGAGGAGCAAATCAAGTACAAAAATTGACACAAGAATATCGAAACCATCTAAAGGATCCCCAGGGATGGGATTCTATTATATACAGATATTTGGGTTGTAGGTTCATATTAATATAGAGGAGGCTTAGTTGGCAGCGGCTTGTACCCTCAGCCCAGAAACAGATTGGAGCCAGGAGCTAATACATGAATGTTCTCCTTCTGACGGCAGCCCATATAAGGGACAAGGGGTACCTAATGACATAACTGCTCCGGCTCCTCTTTGGTGTGCAGGAAAATGTTTGCTATGAGCTATGTCCCAGTATGAAATTAGGCGGGCCTCCCTTGGTGGGTATGTGCTCTAGTGCGCTTGTAATGCTATTCAAGTCTTAGAGTACTGGGAGGATTGATATGGAATTGGATGAGGCAGGAATACAGTGCAGGGGTGGGTGCACTAGGGGAGAGGCTGGTGCTCCCATAGCCATATGGGCCAGCCATTGTGGGCTGAGCGAGTATACTCGTAAAGTAGGCATATATTGTATTTCTATTCTAGTTGGAGTACAGCCTGTGACTAATGTACCGTGGTTTAAATACCCTTGTAATATGTAAAGTGGCAGGATTGGCTTGCTAAAATTATATGAAGAGTTTGTAACGTACTGAACGTAATAAAACATTAATAGCGTAAAACAAAAAAAACATTTCGTAGCTAGCAACTTACTGTTTTTTTCTTATCTGCATCGGGTGTTTTCATGTCGGTCAGCGAGACATGTATCTTAGTTCGTGCTAGGTAGTCTTATCAGGTGCTTGATCAGTCTGCTCAATTGAGTTTGTGTATGCGAGAAGTAGTGCTGTCGTGAACTGAAGCACAGGCGTCTAACATTGATCCGGCATTCTTGGTGTTGAGTTCGGTAGGTTTAGTCCTGTGATGCTGAGACTAGATCTCCATTTCTTGCAGGGCATCTGTGGGCTTCTATACCCCTCAGCCATGATGGAGATGCCTGTGGTGCTCTGCTGGGTGGTTGGTCAGCGTTAATTTCTAAGCGTGGGAAGCCCAGTTGTTTTTGCGCATGAACGTTTGGTTATCCCTACGTACCATGAGCTTAAACAGGTATCCCCATGAATAGCAGATTCTTCTCCGGGCTAGTTCTTGCGTTAGTGGGCGCAATTACTGTCTCTTCCGTTGTGTTTTGGAGGCCAAATCTTGATAGAATTGGACCTGGTGTCCCTCGATCAAGAGTGGGGTGTTACAGGCTGCTCTCATTATAGCTTGCTTAATGTGGAAGTAATGTAGCCGGCCTATAATGTCCCTTGGTTGCGCTATATTAGTGGAGAGGGAGTTCTGCTGGGGGTGTCTCCTGGAGTAGGCTGCAAAATTTGTCGCGGAGGGTGGAGGATAGGGTGTCCATTTCGATGGACTCAAGGATATCCGTGATCTTATTTTGTTTTGATTTCATACTGCCTCCCATATCTATGTGTTTGTCCGCTGTCTTGGAGGAAATTATAATGGGAATAGTTGCTGTTGTTCACTAAATGAATACCTGCTGGTGCGGAGCTCTAGCAGAAAGCCGCTATCTGCACTGGAGGTCAGGCGCTGCCCCCAGATCTCCCTTTTAAAGTTATAAAAAGGAAGCTGAATGGGCTTCTGTGTTGAAAATAAATACAATAAAATTGAGTGTGTATAGATGTATGTGGCTGAGTCAGTGTGTGTGTGTATGAGTTTGTCTATGTACATTAATTTGTTTGAGTCTGTGTGTATGTATATGAGTCTATGAATGTGCAAGTCTCTGTGCGTGTGTATGTGATATAAAAACATTTTTTTTGCCGGTCTACCGATACGTCGGTTTCGGCACACAACAACTAAATGTTGTATACCTCTACATGTATAATAAGGTATCAAGTACAAGATACAGCTTTTGTTGCCCCGAGCACAAATAGTATATACACCTGCCCAATAAGTGAAGGGGTACTGTCTGAGAAAAACTTGGTCGGAGACCGAAGGGATGATTGACCACGATTACGTCGTCACGTTGCGTCCGGCGTCATGACGTCATCAGAGGTCATCTCCATGGAAACCGGACGCCAAGTCCTTTCTGTGTATCTAAACACCATACAGGCTATGTTTACTATGGCAACAACCTGTGCAGAGAAGGGAATGATCCCTGCTGCACATGTAGTATCCCAGAGAGTACCCATATTAAACAAAAATAAAAAAAAATAAAGCTAGTTAGGCAGGGGCAAGAAGGAAAGACTATAGTTAAATGGATCCATTAATTGTTAATCCAGCTGTATACCACCTGAAAAACATCCAGAAACGCTATAACTATAAGGAAATCAACACCTATAAGGAGGTGGCAACATGTTACCGAAAAGTTTAGCTGAATAAATGCCTGATCCTAGCACAAACAGCAAAAACAAATATATATTCAAGCTGCAAACCATATTATAAAGCAAAAATACTAAATACTCCTTACTATATTGACCACAGAGAGCAGAAATTCTGATATATATATTACATGAGCTGTAGAGGTCTAAAAAAAATCATAAAAAATAATCAAAAAAAAGTCTGTAGACTGACTAAAGTCGGGCGCCAGCAGTAGACGCCTATATAGTATTTTCATTTTTTTAGCTTTATGAATATATATTTTTTTGTTGCGGTTTGTTTTATTTAAACGTAATTCTACTTTTCCTCATTGCCCTGTTGTGGTTTCCCTTAGTGGTTGTAAGAGTGTGTGTTCCTGAGCGTTTATTTCTGGTTATTGACTTTGGCTTTGTTTGACTTCCCTGTATTCTGGTATCAGGGCCGGATTAAGAGCACACGGGGCCTGGTGCTGACAATTATGATGGGCCTAATTACGGAATTTCTCAACCAAAAACACTAAATCAGTCATACCTCCCAAGCGTCATGTATCTGATGGAGATGGTGCTGGAGGGAAACTCATAGGATGCAGCTATAAGAAAACACATACTCTATGCTAATCTCTCTCTAATTTATGCTTTCATCTTTCAAGTAAATCCACAACCCCTAACAGCAGTGTCCAGTGAAGCAGGAAGTCAATGAGCGGAGTAAAAGGGTGGGCCCCTGGTGCGAATCACGTGACCAGACCTGCCAAAAGGGGAGAACATGCCCAAAAAGGGGGCATGTCTGTCCAAAGAATTTGAATGCATGTCAGGCTGCCCGCCAATCCTGCAGGCTGTCCAACTAAGGGCATACTATGCAGGCAGCACCCTGAGCTTGACATAAATGCGTCTAATGATGCGCTCACTCCATGCTTTCTAAGGACTGTCCCCTAGCACTCGCTGGTCCACTTCTCTCCTTACCTTCTTACTAGCAGGCAGAAGTTCCTGGTATATAGTCTGGGACAGAGAAAATGTGTATGTAGTAAGTGTAAAAGAAAGGGTACATGCCACAGTGTTAGAGAGACCAACGTCTGCATTACCTAAACTAATTTTATTGTCAGCCAGTCCACACAAGTTTTGTTCCCACACATCCCTCTTCCAAACTTAAAAGGACACTATAGTCACCAGAACAACTACAGCTTATAGTATTTGTTCTGGTAAGTGGAATCATTCCAATCAGGCCTTTTGCAATAAACACTTTTCAGAGAAAATAACTCCACTGGCCACTCCTTAGATGGCTGCTAGAGGTGCTTCCTGTGGCAGTACTGCCTAGTGTGCAGCACTGCCATTCAGTGTCTCCACCCTCTGCATGCAGACACTGAACTTTCCTCATAGAGATGCATTGATTCAATTTATCTTTATGAGGAGATGCTGATTGGCCAGGGCTATGTTGAGCTTGTGCTGGCTCTGCCCCTGATCTGCCTAGTTGACATTATCAGCCATTATGGGAAAGCCATTATGGGGAAGTATTGTGATTTGCTCAGACCACCACTTCTGATGATGTCAGCAGACAGTCAGTTCCGATGCAGACCCAGCAGCATATTTTACTATACTTAGGGAGCCAAGAAGGGGCCAGGGTGGTGGTTTTAACATAATAGGGTCAGAAATACATGATTGTGTTCCTGACCCTATAGTGCTCCTTTAAGCAAGAGTATGTGAAGAGTAGTTAGGGTTGCCACCTTTCTTGAAAAAAAATACCAGCCTTAATCATTTGTATAATCACAAGGAGTGACATCAGAGAAAATTCTGTAAAATCACCAACAAACTACAGTTTGATTCTGCTGTATAGATGGATTGATCCCAGTGTCTCAGTCTTGCAAGTCACCCAGTGTATCACAGTGAGACACGGGGACAAAGTGAGACACGGGGACAAAGTGAGACACGGGGACAAAGTGAGACACGGGGACAAAGTGAGACACGGGGACAAAGTGAGACACGGGGACAAAGTGAGACACGGGGACAAAGTGAGACACGGGGACAAAGTGAGACACGGGGACAAAGTGAGACACGGGGACAAAGTGAGACACGGGGACAAAGTGAGACACGGAGACACTAGGGGACATGGGGACACTAGGGACACAGACACTGGGGGACATGGGGACACTGAGACACTAGGGACACAGACACTGGGAGACATGGGGACACTGAGACACTAGGGACACAGACACTGGGAGACATGGGGACACTGAGACACTAGGGACACAGACACTGGGAGACATGGGGACACTGAGACACTAGGGACACAGACACTGGGAGACATGGGGACACTGAGACACTAGGGACACAGACACTGGGAGACATGGGGACACTGAGACACTAGGGACACAGACACTGGGAGACATGGGGACACTGAGACACTAGGGACACAGACACTGGGAGACATGGGGACACTGGGAGACATGGGGACACTGGGAGACATGGGGACACTGGGAGACATGGGGACACTGGGAGACATGGGGACACTGAGACACTAGGGACACAGACACTGGGAGACATGGGGACACAGACACTAGGGACACAGACACTGGGAGACATGGGGACACAGACACTAGGGACACAGACACTGGGAGACATGGGGACACAGACACTAGGGACACAGACACTGGGAGACATGGGGACACAGACACTAGGGACACAGACACTGGGAGACATGGGGACACAGACACTAGGGACACAGACACTGGGAGACATGGGGACACAGACACTAGGGACACAGACACTGGGAGACATGGGGACACAGACACTAGGGACACAGACACTGGGAGACATGGGGACACAGACACTAGGGACACAGACACTGGGAGACATGGGGACACAGACACTAGGGACACAGACACTGGGAGACATGGGGACACGGAGACATGGGGACACGGAGACATGGGGACACTGGGAGACATGGGGACACTGGGAGACATGGGGACACTGGGAGACATGGGGACACTGGGAGACATGGGGACACTGGGAGACATGGGGACACTGGGAGACATGGGGACACTGGGAGACATGGGGACACTGGGAGACATGGGGACACTGGGAGACATGGGGACACTGGGAGACATGGGGACACTGGGAGACATGGGGACACTGGGAGACATGGGGACACTGGGAGACATGGGGACACTGGGAGACACGGGGACACTGGGAGACATGGGGACACTGGGAGACATGGGGACACTGGGAGACATGGGGACACTGGGAGACATGGGGACACTGGGACACAGACACTGGGAGACATGGGGACACTGGGACACAGACACTGGGAGACATGGGGACACTGGGACACAGACACTAGGGACACAGACACTGGGAGACATGGGGACACTGACACTAGGGGCACTGACACTAGGGGCACTGACACTGGGAGACATGGGGACACTGACACTAGGGGCACTGACACTAGGGGCACTGACACTGGGAGACATGGGGACACTGACACTAGGGGCACTGACACTAGGGGCACTGACACTGGGAGACATGGGGACACTGACACTAGGGGCACTGACACTAGGGGCACTGACACTAGGGACACTGACACTAGGGGCACTGACACTGGGAGACATGGGGACACTGACACTAGGGACACTGACACTAGGGACACTGACACTAGGGACACTGACACTAGGGACACTGACACTAGGGGCACTGACACTAGGGACACTGACACTAGGGGCACTGACACTGGGAGACATGGGGACACTGACACTAGGGACACTGACACTAGGGGCACTGACACTAGGGGCACTGACACTAGGGGCACTGACACTAGGGGCACTGACACTGGGAGACATGGGGACACTGGGGACACTGACACTAGGGGCACTGACAATAGGGACACTGACACTAGGGGCACTGACACTGGGAGACATGGGGACACTGAGACACTAGGGACACTGACACTGGGAGACATGGGGACACTGAGACACTAGGGACACTGACACTAGGGACACTGACACTAGGGGCACTGACACTAGGGGCACTGACACTAGGGGCACTGACACTGGGAGACATGGGGACACTGGGGACACTGACACTGGGGACACTGACAATAGGGACACTGACACTAGGGGCACTGACACTGGGAGACATGGGGACACTGAGACACTAGGGACACAGACACTGGGAGACATGGGGACACTGACACTAGGGACACTGACACTAGGGGCACTGACACTAGGGGCACTGACACTGGGAGACATGGGGACACTGGGGACACTGACACTAGGGGCACTGACAATAGGGACACTGACACTAGGGGCACTGATACTGGGAGACATGGGGACACTGACACTAGGGGCACTGACACTAGGGGCACTGACACTAGGGGCACTGACACTAGGGGCACTGACACTAGGGGCACTGACACTAGGGGCACTGACACTGGGAGACATGGGGACACTGGGAGACATGGGGACACTGGGAGACATGGGGACACTGGGAGACATGGGGACACTGGGACACTAGGGACACAGACACTGGGAGACTAGGGGACACTGGCTGGGAGACAGACACTTGGGGATACTGGGAGACATGGGGGGCAGTATTGGACATAGACATGGGGACACTGGGACATATAGGGACACTGAGACACTAGGAACACAGACACTGGGAGACATGGGGAAACTGAAACATTTGGGGACAGACACTGGGAGACTAGTGGACACTGGGAGACTAGTGGACACTGGGAGACTAGTGGACACTGGGAGACTAGTGGACACTGGGAGACTAGTGGACACTGGGAGACTAGTGGACACTGGGAGACTAGTGGACACTGGGAGACTAGTGGACACTGGGAGACTAGTGGACACTGGGAGACTAGTGGACACTGGCTGGGAGACTAGTGGACACTGGCTGGGAGACTAGTGGACACTGGCTGGGAGACTAGTGGACACTGGCTGGGAGACTAGTGGACACTGGCTGGGAGACTAGTGGACACTGGCTGGGAGACAGACACATCGGGACACTGGGACATATAGGGACACTAGGCACACAGACATGGGGACACTGGGACATATAGGGACACTAGGAACACAGACATGGGGACACTGGGACATATAGGGACACTAGGCACACAGACATGGGGACACTGGGACATATAGGGACACTAGGCACACAGAGACATGGGGACACTGGGACATATAGGGACACTAGGCACACAGAGACATGGGGACACTGGGACATATAGGGACACTAGGCACACAGAGACATTGGGACACTGGGACATATAGGGACACTAGGCACACAGAGACATGGGGACACTGGGACATATAGGGACACTAGGCACACAGAGACATGGGGACACTGGGACATATAGGGACACTAGGCACACAGAGACATGGGGACACTGGGACATATAGGGACACTAGGCACACAGAGACATGGGGACACTGGGACATATAGGGACACTAGGCACACAGAGACATGGGGACACTGGGACATATAGGGACACTAGGCACACAGAGACATGGGGACACTGGGACATATAGGGACACTAGGCACACAGACATGGGGACACTGGGACATATAGGGACACTAGGCACACAGAGACATGGGGACACTAGGCACACAGAGACATGGGGACACTGGGACATATAGGGACACTAGGCACACAGAGACATGGGGACACTGGGACATATAGGGACACTAGGCACACAGAGACATGGGGACACTAGGCACACAGACATGGGGACACTGGGACATATGGGGACACTAGGCACACAGAGACATGGGGACACTGGGACATATAGGGACACTAGGCACACAGAGGCATGGGGACACTGGGACATATAGGGACACTAGGCACACAGAGACATGGGGACACTGGGACATATAGGGACACTAGGCACACAGAGACATGGGGACACTGGGACATATGGGGACACTAGGCACACAGAGACATGGGGACACTGGGACATATAGGGACACTAGGCACACAGACATGGGGACACTGGGACATATAGGGACACTAGGCACACAGAGACATGGGGACACTGGGACATATAGGGACACTAGGCACACAGAGACATGGGGACACTGGGACATATAGGGACACTAGGCACACAGAGACATGGGGACACTGGGACATATAGGGACACTAGGCACACAGAGACATGGGGACACTGGGACATATAGGGACACTAGGCACACAGAGACATGGGGACACTGGGACATATAGGGACACTAGGCACACAGAGACATGGGGACACTGGGACATATAGGGACACTAGGCACACAGAGACATGGGGACACTGGGACATATAGGGACACTAGGCACACAGAGACATGGGGACACCGGGACATATAGGGACACTAGGCACACAGAGACATGGGGACACCGGGACATATAGGGACACTAGGCACACAGAGACATGGGGACACCGGGACATATAGGGACACTAGGCACACAGAGACATGGGGACACCGGGACATATAGGGACACTAGGCACACAGAGACATGGGGACACCGGGACATATAGGGACACTGGATGGGGGTCATGGGGACACTGGGAGAAATGGGGACATAATGTCTCCGTGTCCCAATGTCCCTATGTCTCAGCATCCCCATGTGTCTCAGTGCCTAGTGTCTCAGTGCCCCCTAGTGTCTCAGTGCCCCCTAGTGTCTCAGTGCCCCCTAGTGTCTCAGTGCCCCCTAGTGTCTCAGTGCCCCCTAGTGTCTCAGTGCCCCCTAGTGTCTCAGTGCCCCCTAGTGTCTCAGTGCCCCCTAGTGTCTCAGTGCCCCCTAGTGTCTCAGTGCCCCCTAGTGTCTCAGTGCCCCCTAGTGTCTCAGTGCCCCCTAGTGTCTCAGTGCCCCCTAGTGTTCCAGTGCCCCCTAGTGTTCCAGTGCCCCCAAGTTTTCCAGTGCCCCCAAGTTTTCCAGTGCCCCCAAGTTTTCCAGTGCCCCCAAGTTTTCCAGTGCCCCCAAGTTTTCCAGTGCCCCCAAGTTTTCCAGTGCCCCCAAGTTTTCCAGTGCCCCCAAGTTTTCCAGTGCCCCCAAGTTTTCCAGTGCCCCCAAGTTTTCCAGTGCCCCCAAGTTTTCCAGTGCCCCCAAGTTTTCCAGTGCCCCCAAGTTTTCCAGTGCCCCCAAGTTTTCCAGTGCCCCCAGTGTCTGTGTTTCCAGGTCTCCCAGTGTCTGTGTTTCCAGGTCTCCCAGTGTCTGTGTGTCGCCTAATGTCTGTGTGTCGCCATGTGTCCCTGCTGCCTTTCCCCCCAGTCCTCACTTACCTGAGCTGTAGAGCTGCTGTCTGAACTCTGTGCTGTGTTGCTGCTCCCCCATGGATCAGTGAGTAGTAGAGAGAGCCAGGTATATGCTGTAACTTCCTATCCCTGCCTCTCTCCACACACAGTGACCCCTACTGGCCGGTGCTGGTATTGCAGAGTAATCTCCATTTATTCTCAGAAAAGTACCTGCATTTGTATTGCCAATATTACTGCAATACTGGCATGGACAGGCAGCCTCAAATACTGTCTGTGCCAGTAAAATACCAGGTGGCAAACCTAAGAGTAGTGTGTGTAAAAAATAAATAAATTAAATAAATAAATATATATATATATATATATATATATTTGTTTTTGTTTTTTAAATGGGCCTATTCCATGGGCCTGGGCCTGGAGCTGCAGCTCCATCAGCCCCTATGTTAATCCGGCCCTGTCTGGTATCCCTGACTTCTGGCTTTCCCTTATCGAAGTCCCATTCTGTGTCCCCAGACCTCAGCAAGTATCCTTACTATTCTTTGGTGCGTTAAGCCCGGCCATTCTAAGGCCCGGTAATACGTTGCCTATTAGTCCTCAGTGTGACACAATCCTACATGCTGGATCAATTAGTAATCCTGACACACACACCACGAACCAAGAAGATACAGTAATACAAATACACGTCACTACCATCACCAACCCCACCAATATCACAATTTCTTTAAAAGGCGATCTGACTATTCACCAAAACAAAATGCGACCACACAGAGCTCAAGCCAATCATTACCATGTTCCTTCACACAAATATCATGTGTTTTTTTTTTGTTTTTTTTTAATTCTTTATTTTTGTCGTGCACAGCAACCTGTTCGGCCACAACAGCTGGAACAGGTATTATAACTTTAGGCTTTATCATGACAGTTGAGAAATCTGCACATTTTTAAATGAGGTTAAACAGCAAGTAAGCAGAATATTGTAGTATAGGTACTGCGGGGCGATTAATGGGGCTGTAGAGTGTGTGTGTCAGAGGCTCAGAGATGGATTGGTCGGTTGACCCAGGTGTGCTGGGACTGAGCTCTTATAAATCATGTATGGGTTGTAGGTGATTGAGTCGTGTACCTCTGTGTGAAGGTAAGGTAGAGCTTCAAGCCATGTTGGTAGCTCCGGTGTGTAGTTATTAATAGAGGGTGAATACATGGCACTTGTGGTGAGCGTGGAGTTTGGTTAGGTTGGTCTGATTTGCGTCCGAATGCGTACATTTACAGCTCCTCCATGGAATGCGTATGATGGATGCATATGATGGGAACTGGGGGAGTGATTATTAAAAAGGAGCCAGCGAGTCTGTGAAATTCCCGGTCTTGGCCGTGTTTGGCCTCTGTGAGTAGTCGGGTTATAATTTTGTGTAGTGTTCTGAACTTTTGTCACATAGTCAACATTTAACAGAGGGCTAAGCCCTAGAGAGTAGTAACATATAAAGAATGTATAGGCTTATGAGTCAGGTGTTCTCCCTCCCAGATCCTCCCTGTGAAGCGGGTATGAATGGGACAGTTTTAGCTGGGTCCCAGGTTGTAGAGGGGGGTGGGGCTGTGAGTCCCAGGGCTGCCAGGACAGTGTCCATCTCAGAAATGTTCACCACCTTATGTTCAGTTTCTTGGTGCTGAATGAGGAGTACATGCATAGGACCCCAGCAGTACTTCACTCTCCTAGCTGCCAGCGTAGTTGTCGGTGGACGGAGGGATTTCCTCCAGAGCAGAGTATTGCGGGAGAGGTCAGAGTAGAACGACAGTTCCATGTCTTCAAATCTATAGGGTTTTTTCCCTCTGGTGGCACTCATGAAGGCTGCTCTGTCCTGCCCATTCTGGAACTTAATCAGTAGATTGCTGGTAGTTGTGCTTGAGGGTGTTGATGGTTTGGGCAGGCGGAACATTCCATCTAGTTGCATTCCCTTGGCTTGCCTGGGGGATAAGAGGGCCGCGAATAGCCTTCGCATAAAGTGAGGCAGTTCTGCTGGGAGAACTCCATCAGAGAGGCCCCTGATTTTTACATGTTTCCACCGTGGTTTATCTTCCATAGATGCTAGTTGGTGGGTGAGAGTAGTGTGAGCAACTGTCAGGTCGGTGACCTGCTTCTGTAGTGCCAGGACCTGTGATGAGGTTGTTTTGGGAGGTCTCCTCCACTGCAGTAAGGCAGGCAGTGAACCCCCTGATGTCTTCCCTCACTTGGGTTATTTCAGTGGAGAGTGTTTGACGGAGGTCTGTGAGGAGGTTAATAATTACCTCTGTGGTGACCGGGTGAGAGGAGCCTGCTGTCTGCTGTGGAGGCTTAGGGGGCCCTTTATACCCTAGCGTACCTGGGCTGTGTAATGAGGCCTCTTCTGAACGGTCAGTGAAGTTGTCGTATTGGATCCGACCTCACCATGCGGTCTCCTCAGCAGGTCTCCTATGTCCGCTGTAAACCGCGGCTGATCCGCTTGTGGCTTTTTATTTTTCCTCCCCATCGGTGTGGGCGCTCTTTCTGACCATCGGCCGGGTCGTGTGAGGGTTTGTGTCAGCAGTATTTAAGCCGTTAATGCTTCCCGGCTAGGATAGTTGCAGTCGTGCGTCCGATCTCGCTGGGCGCTCCCATAAAATATTTTTAACCATTTGAAGCTTTTTGTTAGACATTAACAAGTTTGTCCGGAAAGCTACACGCAAAAGATTTTTTTTATTGACAAAGATAATGACACCCCAATTTTATCTCACCTGCCTTCCCTATTAATACACAAGCTAAGAGAAAAATATAAATTGTATCCATCTCATTTTATATCTGCCCCACTAACTATGTTTGAAAAATTTGTTACAAAAGCAATAAATATGACCCCTACAATCTCACACAGGCAGAAAGAACGGCACTTAAAGAACTTCAAGATGACACAGATATAGTTATAGTTATAAAACCAGCTGACAAAAGGGGAGGGCTTGTAATCCAAGCTAGTGCAATGTACATAGAAGAGGCACACAGGCAACTCAGTGATAGCAATGTATACGAGAAACTTTCATCAGACCCAACAAAAAATATATCCCAGTTTTTAAAAAAGGTTTGGAACTAAATATTTTAAACAAACATGAGTTTAAGTTTTTAAACAAAAAAATCCTTTAATTCTGGTCATATTTGCTCCCCAAAATACATAAAAATGCACAGAAACCCCCAGCAAGACCTATTGTGTCAGGTATAGGCTTCCTTTTATGCATCCTCTCCCAGTATAGAGACACCCTTCTCCAACCTTTCGTCAAAATAATGAAGTCTTATCTACAAGACTCCATGTTTTTAAAATTTTTCAATAATTTTAAATGGAAACAAAATGTTATGCTAGTTCCCTGTGACGTACAGTCTCTTTATACCATCATACCCCATAATACAGGTTGTCAAGCTATTAAAAACACCCCAATTAAAGAAGGTAAAGAAGGTAAAATTCATGACACACAGATTAATTTTATATTAGAGGGTATTAACATAATTGTAAATAATAAATACGTTTGGTTTTTAAAAGTGTTTTAACAGACTTAATACCTTTTTGGCGTCCTGGGAGTGCTATCTCTATGCTATTTGGTTACATTGATGCTGACTAGCACCGATCAAAGACACCAGTAAGTTGGAGTGCAAGACTATTTTTTGTGTGTGTGTGTGTGTGTGTAGAGCAACATTTGGCCTTCAGGGCAAGTACAAATGCATTACAGAAAAAAAAGGCAAGTGCTAATTAACAGATGGGCAGCAACCCTAGAAGGGAGATCCCTCCAAACCCTCTGGAAACAAAGATCGTGAGAAAAATAGAAGTAAGGGCTGCTCCAATTCTTATAAGAAAATACACTGTTCAAAAAATTAAAGGGAACACAAAAATAACACATCCTAGATCTGAATGAATTAAATATTCTTCTAAAATACTTTGTTCTTTACATAGTTGAATGTGCTGACAACAAAATCACACAAATTTAAAAATGGAAATCAAAATTTTCAACCCATGGAGGTCTGGATTTGGAGTCACACTCAAAATTAAAGTGGAAAAAAACACTTCAGGCTGATCCAAGTCAAAATGAGGCTCAGTAGTGTGTGTGGCCTCCACGTGTCTGTATGACCTCCCTACAACGCCTGTGCATGCTCCTGGTGAGGTGGCGGCTGGTCTCCTGAGGATTTCTCCTCCCAGACCTGGACTAAAGCATCTGCCAACTCCTGGACAGTCTGTGGTGCAACGTGACGTTTGTGGATGGAGCGAGACATGATGTGATCAATAGGATTCAGGTCTGGGGAACGGGCGGGCCAGTCCAGGAACTGCTGACACACTCCAGCCACATGATGTCTAGCATTGTCTTGCATTAGGAGGAACCCAGGGCCAACCGCACCAGCATATGGTCTCACAAGGGGTCTGAGGATCTCATCTCTGTACCTAATGGCAGTCTGGCTACCCCAAAGAAATACCAGCCCGCTGCCAAACCGGTCATGCTGGAGGGTGTTGCAGGCAGCAGAACTTTCTCTATGGCGTCTCCAGACCTTGTCACGTATGTCACATGTGCTCAGTGTGAACCTGCTTTCATCTGTGAAGAGCACAGGGCTCCAGTGGCGATTTTGCCAATCTTGGTGTTCTCTGGCAAACGCTAAATGTCCTGCAAGGTTTTGGGCTGTAAGCACAACCCCCACCTGTGGACGTTGGGGCCCTCATACCACCCTCATGGAGTCTGTTACCAACCGGTTTTGGTTCAAACGTTGCTCTGAACCCCACCCCCCTACGGATATCTCCCCCTCCCCAATGGACTCCCTTCTCCCCCCTCCGAGCGACCCGTCCGTGGGGGCCAAGATGGGGGTTAGCCCGGCCTTACTCACATACTGGTCCAACAACACTGGGGGCCTTAACCAGACGGAGAAACGCTCCCACCTGCTCCGCCGTCTCTGGGCGGAAAGGGTGTCCGTAGCGTTCCTGCAGGAGACGCACTTTCGGGGGCCCAGAAGCACCTAAACTAGAAAATAAACGCTTCAATCTGGCTTTCTACGCCAATCACCCAGACTCCAAAAGAGCCGGTGTAGCGATACTCTTCGCGCACACCATACCCTTTAGCCATACCGTGACTCACACAGATCCCGGAGGGAGATACCTTTTTGTCAAGGGCACAATAGCCGATCACACATACACATTTGCCTGCATATACTGCCCGAACCGTGGTCAACACACCTTTCTCTCTCGCACCTTAACCAAGCTTAACAAATTTAGAGAGGGCCTCCTGATACTAGCAGGGGACTTGAACATGCCACTAGACCCCCTCCTGGATACGTCCCGCGGAACTAGTACACTACCGCCACACGGTCTACGATCCACCACCAGGGCATTGAACGGAATGGGTCTTGTAGACTGCTGGAGAACCGCACACCCAGATGACGGGGACTAAACGCACTTCTCCCATGTCCACCGCCACTATAGCCGCATTGACTACATATTTATGCCCCAGGGATACCTTTCCCTACTCCACGACGCACACATTGGACTCACGACCCACTCCAACCACGCTCCAATTAAAGTACGTACAAGCTCACCCCTCTATAAACCCAGAGACAGACAGTGGAAGCTTAACGTAACCCTGCTGAACGACCCGGTCTCCCGCGCTTCAGACGATCACACAATATTTCGACACTGACAACCCAGACACGCCCCCCCTTGATGATCTGGGAAGCACATAAATGTGTCATGAGTGGGGCGGGGCCGGCGACCGGACTGAATGGCCGCACACTAACACAGCTCCGAGCTACACGGGCCGAAAACCAAGCCAACGGAGACTTAACGACATGGGGTACACTAAAAAGCAGCAGACCACTCACCCACCAACGGGGAAAACCCCGGCGGGTAAACCGGGATCAGTTAACCGCCTATTCCGCGATTATGCCGATCGCGTTTCTGAACATGGGGACTCCAACATGGCAGCGGCCTTCACAGGCTCTCAGCCACATAGCCCAGCACCCTCTGACAGCCCCTCCGAATCTCCAGATGTGGACATCAAAGAGCTCCTGAGAAACCTACCCTCCAAGGCAGACCTAGCACAAATGCTGGGGAAACTGGAATCCACCTTCCAACACAAAATGGAGGGCCTCAGTTCTGATCTACAACAGGTAGGCCGCAGGGTGCAGGAGCTGGAGGATGAGAGGGGATCTTTCCAGACACAGATCCGAGATATAACCACTAAAGTGACCTCCCAAGACAGACACCTCTCAATGATGCAAAGGTCGCTAGATGACCTGGATAATAGGGGACGGAGAAACAATCTCCGCATAAGGGGGCTACTGGAGACAGACGGCGAAAACCTGCATGACCAATTGACTACCCTCTTCAACTCCATCCTAGGCCGTCCGCCTGACACACAGATCATCCTTGACAGAGCGCACAGATCCCTAAGGCCCAGGAATGGGGCAGGCGACGCACCGAGACATATGTCACATCCATTACTTCTCACTCAAAGAAGACATCTTAAGAACCCTGAGGGACACTTCGGCACCACTGCTATACCACAATCAAGAAATTCAGATATATCCAGACCTTTTGTGGCTCACCCTGCAGGCAAGAAGAGCCTTAAAACCTATAACAGATCAACTACGGATTCGCAATCTAAGATACAGGTGGGGCTTCCCATTCGCCCTAATCGTTAACATTAAAGGATCCACATACACCATTGCAACGCATCAAGACGTAGCACCTTTTGTTAGGGCACTGAACCTGAATGAATTCACCATCATGGATTGGTATGCACCAGACCCTGCTGCCTATCGCAACAAGCAGCCAAGTGAAATGTGAAGACAAACGCAAGCAAAGAAACAAAGAACCGGAAAAGTCAGTCCTCAACCACAAAGAGAAAGACGCCCCAGAGGGGCTATGGACAACTAACTCTTGTATACACACCGTACCCAGATGGAACCGGCAATCCTCACTCCAGTGCAGAAATACTACCCTCCCGAGACGACGACATATAGGCAAGGAAACACAAGGGACCAGGATTACCTCACCTTCCTCTATACACCCTCAGCTGTTCCCGAAGTGCTGGACTTATTAAGTGATGGACTTACAATGTCTGAAAGTTAAACCCAAATGGGACTTGTGGACTCTCACCGCAACCTAAAGCAACTAACACTGCCTCCGGGACACCTTGCTGTAATCATAATATCAGGTCGTATACATGATGATGTATTAAAACATATGTAATAGTGCAGCACACGGGTACACCACACGATTGCCCGACAGCACACTCTGTGTCCGAACTCTAGGTTACGATATACACTTGGGGATACTGTTGGGACAACCTACACCAGGGTTAACAGAGGGAGGGAGGGAAAAGGGAAAAAAAAAAAAAAAAAAAATGCATGTTAACATTGTTGAACACCTACACCACCATCTGGGACAACGGTTAGGAAATTCGCCCCCCACCCCCCCTCATCCCACTTCGGCTCTATACACATCCCCATACATAGAAACTCAACACCTAACTCCACTACACTAGTATAAACTTCAAGTTTTCGGCCTTACAGCTTACATTATTCACCACAACTTTTTCTACACACCCGCCGGTTTCTACGGCGCTAATCGTTTTCTATTTAGTACACACTACAATACGCTATAACCTCATACGCACTAAATACCACAATCAGGTTCAATACCAGTCACCCCCTCCTTACTCACCCCTATAAAAGGTGTCACAATAAACTGGCTCTCTGCAGATTCAGGGACATCTCAGAAGCCGACACCAGACACGAGTCGCACTAGAGCGACGATCCACAGTTGTCAAAGATACTCACCTATTGAACTAAAATTGATTTAGACGAATTGTATATAGTTATTTGTTTGTTAACAATACCATTGTTTATGTGACTTTGTATATTTGTACCAAACGACTTTTCCTTTTGCTCAGGGTCTACACTCTCCAGTCACACAAGGTTCAAATTACCATGGAGCCTGCACGCATACCAATAGACTCACACAACACCCCAGATGTGAACACACCTGGGGCAAAAGCCGCGATCAACATCACTTCCCACAATGCTAGGGGTCTCAATACCGCAGAAAAACGACACATGGCACTCTCAGACTACCATAGACACAAAGCAGATGTAGTATTTATACAGGAGACACATTTCCGTAAGGACTCTGCGACTTTTTGGAATCCAAATCGAGAGGTGTAGCGATTCTTATATCCTCACACCTTCCATTCACGTACACGGACCAACTAACGGACGACAATGGTAGGTTTCTCTTCCTTAACCCCTTAAGGACCAAACTTCTGCAATAAAAGGGAATCATGCCATGTCACACATGGCATGTGTCCTTAAGGGGTTAAAGGACAGATAGGACATACTACCGTCACCTTTGCAAACATCTATCTCCCCAATAGGAAACAAACCCCTGCCTTACGCAAAATACTACACAAGCTAGACGCCTTCAAAGAAGGTGTGCTGATCGTGGGAGGTGACTTCAACATCTCCTCGGACGGGGTGTTGGACACCACCTCCCAGGCTCACTCATATCAAGCTTCCTCTAGAATTCGCATCCAGGCACTATTAGACTCACATCAACTATATGACAGTTGGCGACTCACTAATCCTGCAAAACGCGACTACTCGTATTACTCACACTCAGCGGGCACATATTCCAGAATTGACATGTTTCTTATTCCTCATCGGTTCCTCAACCTAGTCCAAACATGTGATTATGCATCAATCACCTGGTCAGACCATGCCCCGATCTCACTGACTATCACTATCCCCTCATTGCATCCCAATAGATCTCAATGGAGATTAAATGACACTCTATTAAATAACCAGGAGATACAAACGCGAATCAGGGAAGGGCTAACTCAATACTTTGAACAAAACTCACTACATGAAACTCCTAGCCCGATAATATGGGAGGCCCACAAAAGCACCATTAGGGGTACAATCATCCAACTGGCATCGAAACACAAAAAACACAGGGAAGCACAGGCAACTGCATTAACCAAAGAAATTAGAGCTCTGGAGGAAAAGCACAAACAGAACTCCTCCCTCTCTGTCTACTCGCAATTACTAGAAAAAAGGACGGAACTTACCACCATTCTTAACGTCCGCACCAAGTATGCCTTAGCCAAAACAAGAAGCCTTTACTATGCCCAAGGGGGAAAATGTGGGAAACTCCTAGCACATGCCCTAAAAAAACAGAGAGAACACACCTTCATAGCAGCTATTCGCAATAAAGCAGGGAAACTCTCACACTCGATGACTGATATATCAAACGCATTCCACGACTATTACTCTGCCCTGTATAACCTCAGACACACTGCACCCCAGACGCAGGATATACAGACATTCCTGCAGAATAGAATACACTATTCTCTCCCAAACAACTTAAAAGACTCCCTAGAACATCCCATCACTATAGACGAATGTACAGACGTTATTAAACATCTGCCACACAGGAAAAGCCCTGGGCCGGATGGGTTCACCGAAAAATATTATAGGTCCTTTGCGACGATACTAGCCCCCCACTTTGTGAAAGCATTCAACTCCCTATTACACTCAGACACACTTCCACCCCAGGCCCTCAATGCAACCATCACACTCCTACCAAAAGCGGGCATGGACTTAACTCAGTGCGGCAGCTACAGGCCGATTTCACTAATAAACGCAGACATAAAAATTTTCACGAAAATCTTAGCCAACAGACTGCGCCCGCTACTCCCGGGATTAATACACGAAGATCAATCTGGTTTTGTTCCGGGCAGGGAAGCCAAGCATAACACCACTAAAATCCTGAATCTTATACACCACGCCACACGAGCTGGGTATCCCAGTTTACTCCTGTCAATAGATGCCGAAAAGGCATTCGACAGGGTAGACTGGACCCTAATGCTACAGACGCTGCAACACTTGGGTTTTGGGCCGCATTGGCACAAATGGATCTACGCAATCTATTCACACCCGACTGCCAATGTCCGTATCAATGGACAACTCACTGACCCAGTAGTAATCTCGAACGGCACCAGACAGGGCTGTCCCCTTTCACCACTCCTCTTTGTTCTTGTTTTGGAACCTTTTCTTGCAGGGGATTCGGGACAATGCCAACATTAGGGGCATTCAGGCGGGGACAGAGGAACATAAAATAGCAGCGTTTGCCGACGATGTGCTTTTCACAATAACAAACCCTACAGCCACGATACCCCATCTGATGTCCGAAATGAATGTCTATAGTTCACTCTCCAACTTTAAAGCAAACATTAGCAAATGTGAGATCCTCCCAATACATATACACTCACAAGAGAAGGATGCACTGCAACGAGAACACCAATTCACCTGGGCCGCACACAGTATAAAATACTTAGGTTCCTGGTGATGTGGATCCCTATCTCAACTATTCGATAGCAACTTCCCTGGCTTATTAAAAGCCATAAAGAACGACCTCACTTCTTGGAATAAGCCACACTTTGGGTGGTTTTGCAGGACAAACATCCTTAAGATGAATATCCTACCTAGAATACTCTACCTACTACAGGTGCTCCCCATAACTATTCCTAAATCCTGGTTCACGGCAGTTCGTCAAACACTCACCACATATATCTGGGCCAACAAAGCTCCGCGACTATCCTATTCGCTCCTCACAAAACCGAAAGATAGAGGCGGTCTGGGTCTCCCAGACGTTGAAACGTACCATAACGCGATAATACTGACACGAATATACGACTGGGCACACCCACACTCCAGGAAACAATGGGTGACCTTAGAGGACACTTTTTTCAGAGCACCCATCTACACGATACCGTGGCACAAGTCAGGACAGGTGTTAATGATTCACAACCCACATCCCACAATCACCCCAACACTCCGCTTGTGGGCAACCCTACGCACGCACGAACGAATATCACCGTATCCGTCACCACTCTACCCGCTCACACACAATCCCCTATTCCAACCAGGAGTTGATGGCACTTCGTTTCAGTCCTTCCATAAGACGCCATATCTTGCGTTGGGCGACACCATGGCGACCACCGGGTCGCGAACTATAAAACCCATACAGGCATTCTTAGATTCCCCTACGGCCATACAACTATATCAATATAGGCAACTAACACACTTTATTCAGTCCAGACCACTAATGCACAATACCAGCCGAGAACAAACTAACTTTGAACTATGTTGCTCTCTCCAATCCATGAAGACAAAACACATCTCGACAATGTATTCTTTAATTCTCTCCACGAGACCCCAACAATTGCCTGCCTTCACCACCACTTGGGAAAAAGAGTTAAACGTGGTAATCACGCCTGATAAATGGCAAAAAAATTCACGCAAATCCATAAATCTTCAAAAAATACAATGACCCAGGAAAGCAATTATAAAAGAAGAGTTAGGTGGCACTACACCCCTTCAAAACTACACTCCCTATTCCCTGCAACCTCCAAACAATGCTGGTGCTGCCAAACAGCCATAGGCACCACCACACATCTGGTGGACATGCCCGGTGATACAAAAATTTTGGTTACGATTATCAGGCCTACTCCACACCATACTGAAAATAAATATTCCCCTAGACCCAGACATATACCTATTTCTCCTGACCCCACAAGGCTTACCGAAACACTGCGACCTTGCTCCGACACCTTGTAACGGCAGCAAACCAGCTTATCCCAACCTTCTGGAAACAACTGAACCCCCCAACCATTCGCGAATGGCTCCTAAAAGTAGAAACCACCAGGAGTTTGGAGGAGACTTGCTATGCCCTCTCAAACCAGTATCACCAATACACTGAGATCTGGTACCCATGGACTCAATACCTCATTACAACCACTTAGAGACCAAGACTTCTTCCTACCCATTTTCCCCCTCTTTCCCCCCCTGCCTCTGCCTCTTCCTCTCCTACTCACCTGACTGACAACGTACTACGAACACCTCACACGCAACTTCATCTAAAGACCAGACAAACATGTACCCAGATCCCCGATGACCTTACCGATAACCACAAGTGAACAGGACCCTGGACAGACAGGAAAGGGACCCTAGGGACAAAACTCAAGGGAAAGCGGAACGGAACTATGAGATTTAAACATGCACTTTAGTGCTCAAGGTTATGTGACAGGGTTACAGGTCTCCCATATCACTACTATTCCATGTTTACTGCAAAGATATCCCGTTATGTAAAATTCTGGAATGTTGTTTAATTAATGTATGTAATACCGATCTCCAACATTAACTTGCCTATTTATCTGTCAAATTTCTATAACGTAAATGTTGTACAATATACTGACTTTAAATAAAAAAAGTGTCATGAGAGGCCACTACATTGCTATCTGTACACAACGCAAAAAAGATAGACACAGGCGCATCACTGACCTCACGTCCAAGGTATCCGCCCTGGAAACCACACACAAACAAACACTAGACGATAATACCTATATGCAACTGACCGAAGCCCGGAGAGAACTTAGAGACCACTTCTCTCAGGGGCTGCTACACACCCTGACAAAATTGGGCAGGTACTTCTATGAACACTCCAACAAAAGTGGTCTGCTCCAGGCAAAGAGGAGGGCACAACATATCCATAAAATAAACACACGGGACCAACGTAGCACTAGACACCGGGAAGGTATACTTGAAGCTTTTCAGGATTATTACAAAGACCTATACAACCAGACACAGACTACACACGGGGCAGCCCTACAGACACATCAACGGAAGATCACGGACTACCTATCCCAACACGTAACCAAAACGCTCTCTCAGGAACAAACAGAGGACCTGGAGCAACCCTTAACCCTTGAAGAACTCAAGGGAGCTCTGAGAAGTATGAAACCCCATCGGGCACCCGGCCCTGATGGTCTGCCGCTCTCATACCTTCGCGCTTTTAGCGACACCCTACTGCCCAAGCTCCTGACGGGACTGAACTCGATTTGCGAGGGTGGTCGGTTCCCGACAGACACCCTGGCCGCTACAATCACAATAATTCACAATGATGGTAAGGAACCGACTAATTGCTCGAGTTACCGCCCGATTTCTCTTCTGAATTCGGACCTCAAGCTCTTTGCCAAGGCCCTGGCCCATAGGATCTCTCTGATCCTCCCGGACCTTATCCACCCTGACCAAGTCGGGTTCATCCCAGGTAGAGATGCCAGAGACGACACGATACGGGCACTCAACATCATTCATACGGCGAAAACCAAGAAACGTGAGGCTGTACTGCTATCGATTGACGCCGAAAAGGCGTTCGATCGGGTAGACTGGACGTATCTCACAACTACTCTCCGTCACTTCAGATTCGGCCCTCAGCTATGCACCTGGGTGTCGGCATTGTATACGACGCTGACAGCGCGGATCCGCATCAACAGAACCTTGACACAACCTTTTCCCATCAGCAACGGTACGCGCCAAGGCTGTCCCCTGTCCCCCCTCCTGTTTGCCCTCTCCCTGGAACCATTTCTAGAGGCGGTCAGATGGGACGGGGGCATCACGGGGGTGTCACTGGACACGGAGGAGCACAAACTTGCAGCTTACGCGGACGATCTGTTGTTCTTTCTAGAACAACCCCTAATCTCGAACTCTAACCTCCTCAAGGCATTTCGCGAATACCACCTAGTTTCCAATCTGAAACTAAATTTGGACAAATCCGAAGCCATGCCTCTGCTAGAGAACGGTGAGCTGGCCAACCGCCTGAGCGCTAAGTTTGCATTCTCTTGGCGGCCGGTCAAGCTGAGGTACCTGGGCACATGGTTACCACGTGAACTCACGCAACTTTATCAATTGAATTTCCCACCCCTCCTCGCGAGCATCCAAAAAGATCTCCTCTGCTGGTCACCGCAATACCTCACCTGGTTTGGCCGCATTCAAGCGATAAAGATGAATGTCCTCCCCAGATTATTATACCTATTCACGACACTACCCGTCGCGATCCCACAATCATTTTCCCGCACCCTGACACGAGAAATCCGCAGCTTTATATGGAACCGCTCCGCGTCCCGCATACGCAGGGCCACACTGGAACGACCGAAGCCTGCGGGGGGAGCTGGGCTGCCCTCCGTGCAGCAATACTATCAGGCCGCACACCTGCAGAGGTTGGTGGACTGGCACGCACGCCCAAGCACTAAAAGGTGGGTGTCCATGGAGGTCTAGCAGGCACATGGGGCAGTCCCATCCAGACTTTAGCTTGGCTTGCTCACCTACACGGAACTCCGAACCCAAAACCCACTCATCGACGGCACCCTCTGAGTCTGGTGCAAGCTGCGCTTTACACACTGACTCACCACATCACCTAACCCGCTCACTCCGATCACGTATAACCCAAACCTAGCGGGGGGCCTCCCCCCGCGGCCTTTCGGAAGTTCCACCAGACGGACTGGATCTACTTGCACCAATGGACTGCTGATAGGGCCCTCAAACTGCTACCCGACGTCACTCAGCGACCGACCCCACTTGACATGTTCCACTACCACCAGGTGAAAACTTACTACACGAACCTTCAAGGTAAAGACCACATTCACAGACAATTGACTGACTTTGAACGACTATGCACGGACAGAAAACACTTAGAACGCGCGGTATCCTACCTCTACACAAGTCTACAGTCACTGGACAATGAACGCTCACTAGGGTTCACGGAAAAATGGGAACGAGAGACGGGTACGCACTTGACTACCCAGGAGTGGGATAAAATCTTTCACTCACAAATGCTCCAAATACCAAGAGATGAGCTATAAACTACTCACACAATGGTATAGGACCCCAGATGCACTAAGACACATTCACCACACAGCCTCTGGAGAATGCTGGAGATGTAACTCTGACCTGGGCACCAACTTCCACATCTGGTGGTCATGCCCCCGCATAGTTCCATACTGGCGCTTGATACACACTTAGATCAAGGAAATCAGACTCTGACCTCCAATTGCAACCATTGCCGATGCTCCTTCACCACACATCCACACCCACACAACAATACAAAAAATCCCTCACAATACACCTGCTCTCCGCTGCAAAAAGCCTCATCCCACTGAATTTGAAAAGCCAGAAAGTACCCACCTACCAACAGTGGGTGGATAAGGTAGAGGAAATCCATAATATGGAAATGTTAACTGCCTCCCTGCAGAAGCGCTTGGACAAATGTGCCCTCCTATGGTACCCCTGGACGTCTTATACCGCACGGGGCCGGGCCTGACCCCCCCATACCCATCTTTCCAAGAGACTCCTGGTAGACACACACGCCACCCCCACCATGGTTTGAATCCCCGACCCTGACACTTCTCCCCCCTTCCCTCTTGTCCGTGACATATCATGATTGATCTCCGACAGATCTCTGACAGTCCTCCAGGTCGAGAGTCCGAAAGCCTATCACCCACGGTGCTCTATGCTAGACGATAACCTTCTAACAAGTATCAATGTACAACCACAACCACCTGCATATCACAGGCTCGCCTATATTACATTAATACCTGCTCTGGTAGACGCATAGAGAGGTGACGGCGCATTGGTTACGTGTAAAACACTGTGCATAACTCCGGCCTGTTGCCAGGTCTAACGCTCTGATATTGCATATGTCATAAATTGTAACTTGATGTCTGATAACCCCCCCCCCTCCCCCCCACCTCTTTTTCTTTTTTTCTTTTTTTTTGTATCTCACCCTGACTTGAAAAATTCAACAAATAAAGAATGTCAAAAAAAAAAAGAGTTGGCACAAGGGAAGTGACCAAAAATATTTATTACAATACACAATTAAAAATCCACAAACTCGTTTCGCCTCAGGACTTTATCTATATGGAACAACACATAACTGGCAGTAGGAGTTTAAATAGGGATACAAATGAATAAAATTGGCGCCAAAACTAAGTAATGCCAATCACATTACACATAGTGAAATACAACTTAACATAGGCTAAAACATATATAGGTAGTAAACCAAGTAATTGTAGTACTTGGGTATTTAATTTCATGTAAAAACAAGGTGTCTGTCACAGAATATAAGTGATTTATTGTGATCATATGACAATTTTCAGCAAAATTGCCGCTATGTCCTCTTGGGAATTTTAGGGTTTTTTTGGGGGTTTTTTTTTTTCTTTATTGGCAAATTATAACATATATGATGATTACATATATGAATCGTTAGAAATATATGTGTGGGCTACAATTAATAAGGGAATATGACAAGTTAAAATAGATAAAACGATAGCAATAGCAGATGATAGAGGTAAACATGCATACATCTAATGATATTACAGAAAATTATGTAAATCAAAATCTGCATTAAGGCCATGGAGAATAGCTTGTAGATCCATTCCATTTCTGTTTTACCAAGAATATTTTTTTTATATCTCCACCTCTCCAAGGTATAGTACATTTCTTGATACCTATACACTTTAACAGTTTTGGGTCTTTATTTTGTTTTAATAACATTTTGGGAGACAGAATGATTAAAGTATCCATTTTTAATATTTCTGCAGTGTTTACTTAATCTAATTTTTAAGTACCTTGTTGTGGTCATTCCAACATATGGAAGCCACAGGGGCATTCAAGCAGATATATTAATTGCAATTAAAACAATCTTTTAAACCCTTTTTGTCCTATTAGAAGTGAATTGAGTTACTTTGGAAGGTCCCGTGGGGTCGGTATTTTTACAGACTATGCAAAATTTGCATTTGCAAAAACCTATGGTTTGGGGGAAAAGGGACAGATTTTGTTTGTTTTGAGTTTCTCTAGTAAATTTGGTAGTTAAAATGGATTTAAAATTGGGTGCTCCTCTAAAAACTATAATTTGGATTTTCGGGTTTGATTTGGCTGAGAGTCTCATCTTGTTTTAAAATGTGCCAATGCTTCTTTATGATCTTTTTTTTTATGTTTATACTTTTATTATTAAAATAAAAAATAATGGGGAGAGATAAAGATTAATTGGTTTGTTTTGGCTTATATATTAAAAGATCATTTCTATACTTTTGTTTAATCGTATCAATAGTATTTTTTAGGTCTGTTTCAGAGTAGTTTTTTCTGCAAATTTGTGTGAAGCCCCTCTAGGGAAAAGTAGATGAACCTAGTGCTGGGTGACAACTGGGGAAATTAGCACTGGGTAGCTATCCCATGCCAGGTGGGTGCATAACATTTAAAAAACTTTAGGACATTGAGAGAATAAAACGTAGGCCTGATACGAAAACATAAAAACGTAACATGACACTTTGGTAGATTATACTGTGGGCTTTCAGTCAGTTCAGGTGGGAGCGGCTGGATGTTTGCCCTCTCCAGGAGTGAAGGGCACGGTTCTCTCTGGGTCCCAGGTATGTGAGTTGATGGGGTTGCAGTCGTTACCGCTCTTGTTGGGATCCCCAGGGCTCAGAGGAAGGAGTCTGCTTCTGATGGTGTGGACAGTCTCTTTGTGATGCCCTCTCTGGTTACTATCGGGGTGCGTGGCAATGTCCATCTGTACTCTATGCCTGCAGCTGGTTACAGGCCCCATTGAACGGCGCCACAGTAAAGGTCTTGAAAGAAGGAGAGTTGAGAGGATTTGAAAGTAAGCAGAGATTTACACCGGACCACAGCCATTAGTTGAGTCTTGTCAGTGGACAAGTGGCGTCTGATTATGACATTCTGTGAGGCTGTTGGTGGTGCTTGCATTGAATGTGAAAAAAGCCCTCAAAGGTTTCTTTGCCTGGGCGTGCGGCATGAGGAAGGTGGTGAGTCGTCTTTATGTAGATTGAATCGGGTATTCCCCGAATCTTAAGGTTCACATGTCTGTGGCGGTCTTCTGCCAGGTCTACCGTGGTTGTTAGAGTAGCTTTGGAAGACCGCAGTTGGTGAATAGATTCTTTTAGACCTTGTACCTCTTGGACTTACGACAAGATGTCCTCCTCAGAGGCCTGTGTGCGTGCTGTTACTGCCATAATTTCCGTTTTGAGCAGCTGCCTCGTTTCATGCAGTAGATCTGAGATGTCTTGCTTGGTAGCTGGGGTCAAGTTATTTCCTTTTACGGATTGTTTGGTGCAGTCAGATGCACCCCTGTGCATCCCTCAGAGCCGTTTGAGCCTTCATTGTGGTCTGGCTCAGCCGCCATCTTTGTCCTAGGTGTCTTTGCTCGCACCTGGTTGTGGTTTTTGGGATCTTCTGCCCTTGGTGTCAGTGTCTTGCAGGGATTGCGTGGACTGGAACGGAAGTGAGTATGTGAATGCTTCAGTGCGGTGCAGAACTCCCGTATTAGGAGCTTCAAGGTGTTGCAGCCATTTCGTTCAGACGCTAGGCTCTGCAACCTTTTTTTTTTTTTGAAGATTTTTGGATGTAATTGTCCATTTTTAATAAAAATATTAAAATCTAAATATATATATTTGTATGTTAAAATGCTGCCTCTATTGTTAGTATTCAGATTGTCAATGAAGGGAGGGGATGAGGCTATCCTCTGATCCTTCCCAAATAAAAATAGTCAATATACCTAAAATATGAGACCAGGTTTGCCTTCCAATCATATTTCCCAAAAATGGCTTGGCTTCCAATCATGTTTCCCAAAAATGGCATGTTTCCCAAAAATGGCTTGAGTTTATGGCTTGAGTCAGCCATAAACAAGCTGGCATAACTAGGGGCAAACCTGGTTCCCATAGCTGTTCCTCTTTTTTGGAGATAAAGAGAATTTGAAAAACCAAACCTAGTTATTTATGTTGATACCATCTAATATAAAATTAGTCTGCGTGTTGTGAATTTTACCTTCTTTAATAGCTTGACAACCTATATTATGGGGTATGATGGTATAAAGAGACTGTAGGTCACAGGTAACTAGCATAAAATTTTGTTTCCATTTAAAATTATTTTTACATTTTAATAACATGGAGTCTTGTAGATAAGACTTCATTATTTTGATGAAAGGTTGGAAAAGGGTGTCTATATACTGGGAGAGGTTGCATAAAAGGAAGCCTATACCTGACACAATAGGTCTTCCTGGGGGTTCCTGTGCATTTTTATGTATTTTGTGAAGGAAATAGGACAAGAATTAAAGGATTTTTTTTGTTTAAAACCTCAAACTCATGCTTGTTTAAAATATTTAGTTCCAAACCTTTTTTGAAATACTGGGATATACTTTTAGTTGGGTCTGATGAAAGTTTCTCGTATGCATTGCTATGACTGAGTTGCCTGTGTGCCTCTTCTATGTACATTGTACTAGATGGGATTAGAAGCCCTCCCCCTTTGTCGGCACACTGTGTTGCCTCTCAAGCTCTAACACTCGCGAGACCCGCGGCTGTCAGAGCGTTGCCAAGGGTTACCATGGCAACGCTCCACACAAGAGTCTCGCGAGAGTTAGAGCTGGAGAGGCAACACAGAGTGTGCTGGCCTCTGTGTGCAGCAGCTGCCTCCCTCCACCGGACCACCAGGCGATCTCCCCTCTCCCTGACAAGGTAAGAAGCAGGGAGGGGGGAATAAAATAAAACAAATATAAACACATAAAGTTAAAGTTAAAAAAATGCTTTCCCCCCTATCATCGCACACACGTGATGATGTATCCAGAGCACGCACACACCATATCCAACACACTCTGCACTCACTACACACTGCATTCATTATCCACACGATGCACTCACTACAATCACACTACATTCACTATACACACTGCACTCACTACAATCACACTACATTCACTATACACTCTGCACTCACTACATACACACTACACTCACTATACACACTCTGCACTCACTACAAACACACTACATTCATTATACACACACTTCTCTCACTACAAACACACACTTCTCTCACTACAAACACACACTTCTCTCACTACAAACACACACTGCTCTCACTACAAACACACACTGCTCTCACTACAAACACACACTGCTCTCACTACAAACACACACTGCTCTCACTACAAACACACACTGCTCTCACTACAAACACACACTGCTCTCACTACAAACACACACTGCTCTCACTACAAACACACACTGCTCTCACTACAAACACACACTGCACTCACTACAAACACACTACATTCATTATTCATACTCTGCATTCACTACAAACACACTACATTCATTATACATAGGAGTGTAATTTTTTTTTTTTTTTTTTAAATGGGGGGTATGGAGGGCGGGAATCTTGGGTGAGTTACCACACTTTTTTCTCCAGGACTTGACCCCTGGATACAACCTTATACTCTGGCATACCCTACCTGCATTAGGCTTTGGCGTTTGCTTGGGTACAGGGCTGTATGACTAACTATAAGCACCAAGCTATTGGGACTCCTATTTCTAGTGGCTGCTCAATGCCCAGGGAGAGAGGATCATTGTGGATATACATATGCTGTGGTACTCTAGATAATGTCTGCTCCTAGATTCCTGGCACTCCAGCAGGAGCCCTGTGAAATTGGGATCTGTGGTCCCCCACAGTAGAATCCAAAAAAATCCATGGGCTTCACAGTGCAAGTGGTCTATAGTCTGGTTTATTGGTGCACACTGAATACAACAGAAAATAAAAACATTTTTTTCTGCCTACCCAGACATAGTCCTGAATTGACTTAGACTGCGTAGAGAGAAACGTCACATTTATATTCTCTTGCATCTTGGTGATTAAAGAGATACTATAGTGCCAGAAATACAAAGCTGTATTCCTGGCACTGTATCTCACACCTCCCTCATGTGCCCCCATCCACAGTGAAAAGCGTATTAAAACCTTTATTTACTTACCTGATCCCAGGGCCGATGCTGTCCCAAATCAATTTATAACATTTTTGACATGCGTTTTTCTGGATTTTTTTGTCTCACTGTTAAAATATACCTACCATTAAAATTATAGACTGATCATTTATTTGTCAGTGGACAAGAGTTCAAAATCAGCAGGGGATCAAATACTTTTTTCCCCTCACTGTATTTATCTACCTTCAAATGTGTTTTACTTTTTTCTTCAAATAGTGAAGGGGTTAATTGTAAAACTCCACGTGATGATCATGTGCCACATTTATATCTAATTTTGAAAAAATGTGTTGTCTTCCTTGTATTGTTCATGAATAAACTTGAGTCCCTATCATGTTTTGCTTAGTTTGGAAGTGTAAAATACAGTTGTTCTGTGAGAGATGGTTATTAAATAAAAATCAACGTTTTCTTCAGTGGGCTTATTATAGTCATAGTAGGACAAGAATAGTAATAGTTTACTAATTCAAGTCCTGTTTTCTGTACTTGCTCACATTGAACTAAATAAATACAAAAAAAAAACATTTACCAGCCTTTCATTGTAGGCCAATGGCATAAGTATGTATGGGGAGGTGCAGGTTATGCTGAGGGGAATAAGCTCAGGGCCGGTACAACGATTTTTGCCGCCTTAGGCAAAAAAAAAATTCCGCCCCCCCCTCCATATGTCCTGCCCACCATTTGACATCACAATGCCACGCCCATATGCTCTGCCATATAGGCCAACGCCAGTCTGCACACAGTGTCTTTTATCTGTGTGTTTACATTAAAAAGCCTACAGGCACAGGCTATAGACACCAGAACCACTACATTAAGTTGTAGTGCTTCTGGTGACTATAGTATCCATTTACTTATGAGGTAAATTAGAGATTAGTGCCACTAATAATATATTGGATTGCCTACCAGATGAGGACAAGAGGATGATGATGGGCTCAGTCTGGCTCCACTGGTCTGGTGTAGAAGAGGCTCTCTGGAGACTGTTTGTAACCGTGCTCCCAACAATTAACGTACAGGAAGCAGCTCCATTTTTTGGGACCCCTTACACAGCTCAAGGCCCACCCATGAGTTCTTTTACAGTTAGTGGAGTGTATGTGTGTAGGCACTGGCATACATACCGCGGTCGCAGCTGGGCCCGGCCCACCAGGGGGCCTGGCCGCACTGCGACCGGGTATGCATGTCAGTTTGCCAGCCTCTTCTGGAGGGCCCCCGAGGCTGGCAGTGGTGTTACATAGCGCGCGAGGGAGCATTCTCCCCTGAGCGCTCTCTGTTCAGCTCCCTCGCGCGCACCGCACGGATGCTGGAGCCGGAATATGACGTCACTCCGGCATCAGTAAGCTCCGGCTCCGGCATCAGAATGCTCCCTCGTTCGCCCACTGACAGTACTGCCAGCAGCACCACTGGGCCCCAGGGAATCCCCCCAGCACTCCCAAAGGTAGGGAGGCTAGGGGATTAAATTCATATTTTTTTTTTTTTTTTATGTGTGTGTTTAGTGTGTGTCTGTTACTGAGTGTTAGGTGTGTGTGTGTGTGTCTCTGTTATTGTGTGTCTGGTGTCTGTCAGTGAGTGTGTTTTGTAAGTGAGTATGTATTTCTGTCACTGAGTGTGTGTGTGTCTGTCAGTAAATGTGTGTCTGTTAGCTAGTGTGTATGAGTCTGTTGCCTATAGTGGATATGGGGTAGGATAGGGAGGGGAGCAGCTTTTATTTATTTTTTATTTTTATTATAGTGCTCTCCCCTCCAATTGGTTAACTCCCTTTCCCTCCTGTCTCTTAGTGCTCTCCCTTGGCCCCCTGTCCCTCTGCAGTTTCCCCCCTCTCCTCTCTCCTCCCTCTCTCCCAAACCCCTTATTGGTCCTTCTCCTCCTCCCCCCCCCTCAGTGGTCCTTACCTTCTTTCCCCCCTTAGTGGTCCTCCCTCCTTACCCCCCCATTTGGTGGTCCTTCCCTTTTCCCCTTCTCCCCCCCCCCTTAGTGGTCCTTGCCATCCTCCCTTCGTCTAGGTGGTCCGTACCCTCCTCCCTTCGTCTAGGTGGTCCTTACCCTCCTCCCTTCGTCTAGGTGGTCCTTACCCTCCTCCCTTCGTCTAGGTGGTCCTTACCCTCCTCCCTTCATCTAGGTGGTCCTTACCCTCCTCCCTTCGTCTAGGTGGTCCTTGCCCTCCTCCCTTCGTCTAGGTGGTCCTTGCCCTCCTCCCTTCGTCTAGGTGGTCCTTGCCCTCCTCCCTTCGTCTAGGTGGTCCTTGCCCTCCTCCCTTCGTCTAGGTGGTCCTTGCCCTCCTCCCTTCGTCTAGGTGGTCCTTGCCCTCCTCCCTTCGTCTAGGTGGTCCTTACCCTCCTCCCTTCGTCTAGGTGGTCCTTCCTCTCCTTACCCCCCCCTTTGGTGGTCCTTCCCCTCCTCCCCCTACCCTCTTAGTGGTCCTCTCCCTCCCCTCAGTGGTACTTACCCTCTCCCCCCCCCCCCCCCTTGGTGGTTCTTCCCCTCTTCGTCTTTCCCTCCCCCCTTTAGTAGTCCTTCCAATCTCCCCCCCCTTAGTGGTCCTCCCTCATTACCCCACCTTTGGTGGTCCTTCCCCCTTCTCCTCCCCCCCCACCCTTAGTGGTCCTTCCCCACTCTTACTGGTCCTCCCTCTCCAAAACACCTTAGTGGACCTTCCCCTCCTCTCCCACCCCCTTAGTGGACCTACCCCCCCTCCGTCAGTGGTTCTTACCCTCTTCTCACTGAGCCGGCGGCCGGGTACAAGAAACAGAAGTTCGCGGTCCGCGCCGCCTGGCCACGCTACATTGAGTGACCAGTAGGAGGGAGCGCTGTGCACTTCCCTCCTGCCAGTCACTCAAATCTAGGGGCGTTCGCGTCTCTCTCCAGCCGCCCTCCATACAGCAGTGCTGTGCAGCCTGAGGCTTGCTATGAGGAGCTGCACTGGTGATTCCAGGCACAGGGCTCCGGCGCCTCCTGCTAAGTTGCGCCCTAGGCGGCAGCCTAGGTCGCCTTACAGGTAGCGCCGGCCCTGAACAGGCTTATCCGAAAAAGGTCATAAATAATATCATACCATTTTTGGATAAACAGTGCTGACTTCAAAGTATCTCATCGATCATGCATTTCCCTTTTTACGATTTGTGTGTGGTGTATATGTAGGGGCAATCTTTCATAACCTGTTGCAATGGAAGGGGTGGGGGCAGTGGCGTACCTAGAACATTTGGCACACTCGCCAAATCCATCCATCTTCCTGTCCTCCCGTGCCAACCCACTCTCAGTCCCTACATTGGCTTCCAATAAAAGATCGGGCTCAATTTAAGATCCTGGTACTTGCTTACCTACACAATGGTGCTCCAACCTGCCTATCCTCACTAATAAACAAATATATCCCATGTAGGGCCCTACGCTTCACCAAAGACCTAAGTCTATCCTGTGTCCATACTCCTACCACCTTAAAGACTTCTCTAGGGCTGCACCATTCCTATGGAACACCCTTTCCCTCTCTGTTAGGCTTTCACCCAGTCTTCACTCCTTCGAAAAAATCTTTGAAAACTTCTTTAGTAAAGCCAGGGCCGTCCTTAATGATTGGACCCCGGGCAAGCAATTGCTAGGGCCCCCATAGACCGTGCCACCCCCTTCCCTCACCCTCCCCCCACACCCTTACATGCAATCATGCCCTCCAGCCAAACAGAGTGGCAGAACTAAAGTATAAAGATCCCTGGTGCAAAAATTGTATTTAGTTCCCAATTGCGAGGTTGGACAAAAGGTAGAACCCTATCTGTCTCACAGGTGGGGTTCTACCAATTTCCCATGCTTGCAGGGTTGTATTTTGAATGTAAGCATGTTTTTGTATGAAGTATGTTTGTCTGAATGTGTTTGTGGTGGTGTAGTTTGGATGCAAGTGTGCATTTATGTGTAGTGTTTTTTTGAATGTGTGTGTGTGTGTATGTATTATATATGTGTGTATATATATATATATGTGTGTGTGTGTGTGTGTGTATATATATATACTGACATACATACACACACACACACACACACACACACACACACACACACGTGAAACATTTTTAAACCCACCCTCCAGTTTCCTACTTTTTGCTGGAGGGTGGCATCCCTGGGGTCCAGTGTGGTGCCTGAGGCTGATGGGAGTGAGGAGCCCCCATCCTCACTGCCTTCTTCTCACTCCCTCTCTACTCCTCCTGCTCCCTCCCTCGCAGCTGCTCTCTTTATGGGAGGAAGCAAGTAACTTCCTCCCATGTTGCCGAAAAGCAAGGGCCTGGTCGTGCTGTCAAAGGGCCACAGCACCCAACTGGGCCCCTGCTTATAGAAGCCCACCGAGTGGCCACACGGCGGACCTCCTTAGAGTGCGGGGACCACATCAATTATTGAGGGCAGCGGGGCCCACAGGGCCGCTGCCTTGGGCCCCTCTGGCGTAACTGGGCCTGGGGCAGCTGCCCTGTTTGCCCCGTGTTAAAGACGGCACTGAGTAAAGCATATCAATTAAACTATTAACCGCTTGCCCTCCCACACCCTGATAACTCTCCTGAAACTGTCATCAAAACAAAAAACTAAGCCCTCAGCAGGGCCGGTGCAAGGATTTTTGGGTACATAGGCGAAGATGAATTTTTCCGCCCCCCCCCCCCCCCTCTAAAATTAACATCTTCACCTATGTGCCTCCTAACCAGCCCCTCCCTCTTCCCCGTCCCTTAGTGTTCCTCTCCCCTCCCCCTCTTTTCCCTGTCCCTTGGTTTTTCTCTCCCCTCCCCTCTCTGTCCCTTGGTGCACCCCCCACTCTCTTAGCGGTCACACTCCCCTTCCTGGTGTGCCTCCTACCTGTCTTGTAGCGTTGCGGAGCAGACCCTCTACAGGAGCTTCAGTTTTCTGTACCTGGCTGGACTGACAGGGAGTGCTCTCTCAGTGAGCACCTCCTCTCAGTCTGGCCGGGTACAGGAAACAGAAGCTCCTGTACTGTGCTCCGCTCCGCCACGCTACACTCAGTGGTGTATACACACTAACAGCCACACACACTCAATGACAAACACACAGACGTCACTGACAGACACAGACTCGCTGATCTGACACACACTCATTCATTCATTGACAGACACACACTCAATCACAAACATACTCTCACTGATTTGACAGACACTCACAAACACACACACACAGACACACACATTCATACAATCATTCACAGACACATACACACACTCACATACACAGACACACACACTCACAGACAAACACAGACACACACTCACAGACAAACACAGACACACACTCACAGACAAACACAGACACACACACACAGAAACACTCACAGACAAACACATACACACACTCACAAACACATACACACACTCACAAACACATACACACACTCACAAACACATACACACACTCACAAACACATACACACACTCACAAACACATACACACACTCACACATACACACTCACACATACACACACTCACAAACACATACAGACACACACTCACAGAAAAACATACACACACAAAGACAAACACATACACACACTGACAGACACATACACATACACACACACTCACACACTCACAGACACACACACACACACTCACAGACAAACACATACACAGACACACACACATTTAGACAAACACACACTCACACATACACTTTCAGACAGACACACACACTTTCAGACAGACACACACACACATACACTTTCAGACACAGACACTCACACATACACTTTCAGACACAGACACTCACACATACACTTTCAGACACAGACACACACACACACACACACACTCACACATACACTTTCAGACACACCACACAATTAAATATTAATATCCACCCAGCCTCCCTACCTGGAGAGCTGGTGTGGATGTGTCCCTGGGGTCCAGTGGGGCTTCCGTGCGGCGGGCGGCAGCGTTCTAATGAGAGGCTGCGAGGGAGCTCTAACCTGTCTGCTCTGCTCCCTCGCGGGCTGTCTGCTGATGCCGGGAGCCGGAATATGACGTCATATTCCGGCTCCCGCAGCATCAGCACACGGCGCGCGAGGGAGCAGAGCAGACAGGTTAGAGCTCCCTCGCAGCCTCTCATTAGAACGCTGCTGCCCGCCGGGGATTCAGAAGGTGACCTGGCAGGAGGGAGCGCTTCCCTCCTGCCGGTCACTGAAATCTGGCGCCCCCAGAGCCGGTGCGCCCTAAGGCGGCCGCCTGTGCCGCCTTATGGACGCGCCGGCCCTGGCCCTCAGTGAATACTATCCTAGCAACCTACTTTTCTACCGTACCCTTGACTTTTGTGTCCCTATAACCCACTCCTCTAGCATGTAAGCTCATTGAGCGGGGCTCTCAATCCCTTTGTCCCTGTGTGTCCAACTAATTTGGTTATAAATACGTGACTGTTAGTCCACCCACTGTACAGTGCTGCGGAATCTGTTGGTGCTTTCTAAATAATAACGAGGTTTGTTGCTTCTTGAAAGTCAAGTCAGGGTTAGAGACTTCTTTTGGACGCACGTCTATTCAGAAAGTGTGTTCGTGGCTGCATACATGCAAAAATAGCCCTTTTAGAATTTCTACCTTACTCTGCAGATTTATTTGTCATTTGTAAATTGCAAAAGTGAATAAAATTTTTCCTCTTTAATCTTTTAACCTTATTTGTGTATTTTGCATTAATTTTATAAAGACTTATAGCAAGACATTTATTCTTTTATCCAATACAGGCCGTACTCTTCTAGAAAAACTGTTCAGTCAGCAAACAAATGCACCAGAAGAGGCAGAAAAACTGTGCACTCAAATAATTGCTCTAGGTCTTCTTCTGCCCTTCAGTGATTGCTTCCGTGAACAATGTAGCAAGAGTGCCCCCCAAATTCCATCCACATTCAATGTAAGTAAGACAGAAGATTTTACATTGAGATCTAAGATGACAAAGGATGTATGGGGTCCCAGTAACATTGCTTCTTCACTTTTATGTATATTTAATGAGACTTAAAATCTATCTAAAGTCATTTGGAATTGCAGACATGTTAAAGTTTTCCTACATTCAGATCACGAAAGCCTGTACTTTAATCTGTAATGGAGTGCAAAGAAAAGTATTAATTGCTAATGAAGTCTTGGCTACCTAATATCATACAATGTATTAAAGCAACATCAGCAAATGGTTGATAAATTGGTACCTTTTGCCACCCCCATCCCATAGGAAATTGGGTAATTATTTTTAAAGCTCAACCCCCTGTCCACTGGACTTTCAGTCAAACAAAGTATGATCCAATAAAGAGTGGATAAAGTGCACTTCACACTACTAAAATATGAATGGTCACAATGGTCTACCAAGATCCACAGTTCTAAAGTTTAGTTTATTCATGTGACGAAAGAAACTTCGCCACTGGTTTTTGGAGGGGCCTGTTTGCCTGCCTCCTACCCTGTGACTATGGCCGCTGTGATAAACCTGGCTAAAATACTTTAAAAAGGCTCTGTTCATGTAAGTTATGCACTTTTGAACTCCAGACAGAGAGACCCACGATTAGCCCTGATTCTATGGAACTGTTTTGGGCATGGGGACATGCTTGTGGTTGGTCAAAACTATGACTGTGACAAACTGCCATTTGCCACTAGGCATTGGAGAGGACTGATCGCTAGCCTCCTGCCCTGCGACTATGGCCCTGGAGTGTATTGCCCTTTAAGAACTGCATTTGGGCATAATGGATTTTTATATACGGTTTCTGGCCCTTTAACTGTGTTGTACAAAGAAAGGGTTTGTACTTTTAAACTGGCACTTTGGATGCAGTCGAAGTGCCAAAGTAGTCGAAGTGGCCGCCATTAGACAGTCGAACACGTGGCGGCGGCCATTTTAATGCAGTCGAACGTGGTCAGCGGTGTGTGCCGTCAAATCCCTGGAACGGAAATCGGCCACACATTTGCATGAATTCCGCTGACCTGTACCTTCTCCTGCCCTTCGACACTGCGGCTGGAGACTAAGTCCCATTCGAAGATTCGAACACACGTTCGAACGGGACTTTGTCATTTTGGCGTAAAATAGACCTACATTAGACTATTGAACACTGCTAAAACGCGCCCCCGGTTCCACTTCGACACTTCGACAAAAGTCAAAGTGAGTTTGACGATTCGAACGCCGCCTTCGGATGGGACTTTGTTATTTTCAAGGCAGAAATAGACCGACCGCACAGCCTGAATCTGTGGAACTGTTTTTGGGCATGCAAACAGGCGTGCGGTCGGTCCAAAGAGACTTTTTAATATTTCGGGAACCACTGGACGAATTCTCACGAATTTTGAATATGTTGCTCCACAATTTATGTTCATGAAAATGTAAGTTTTATTCATGTACTATGTAAAATGAGAAAGTTATTAAAATGCATAAAAAGTGATTTTTTTCAGCTTGGAGATAATTGAGTTTCTTACTGTATCTACTCAATTATCTCCCAAGCAGAGGGGAGGGAATCTGTGGGATGTAACTGTTACATCGAGTGCGTCTCATACAACGAGTGTGTCTCATTAAACCAGAGTTCTTCTCGACCATCAATACGTAGCATTGTCTCGTTATTGGAGGGAGCTGCTATATCACACTCGGGATTGCTATGCGCTGCATATTTCCTTGAGCTTTAATCACTTGGCTCTTTTGGAGAGCTTGATCCTGGTACGCTCTCCTTGGAGGAGAGGTCTTCCCCACACGTTCCTGGATGCTGAAGGTTCATACACGGTGTAAGGAAGACGGCGTGGCTCCAGTTAAGCTACGGCGGTTGTGGAGTCTGCGGTGGTTGTGGTGTCGTCTGCAGTGCTTGTGGCCCTCAGGAAGCGCTAGGAGCATCTGTAACGGAATGTAACGGAAGGTGTCCGTTACATTGATGGCAGCGGTGGGATGGCGTCCTAGTGCGAGGAAAAGCAGCTCAGAGACACTGGTAATGTTTGGAGTTACAAATTGAGGGCAACGCTAGCCACTGCGCAGCGTCCCTACCTACGGCAGCATGGAGCAGGCATGGATAGAGCCCTGCGAAGAGCACCTCAACATGATATGTCGCTATGAGGACGACGCTTACATTGAGGAGGTAAAGAGGCGGTTGGTCTGCTATGGCCCAGACCTTTCAAACGAGGTGGTCTCTCAAGTAATGCGCCAGTTGAGTGCTGAGAACAGTGCGGCAATGGCCTTTGAGCGAAAACTGTGGAGCTTGAGGATATGGACACCCAATCTCCAGTGGCAGTTGGCGCCCCAGGGAGCCGAAGGTGGCACCCTTACTCCCCAGCGGCAGTGTGAAGTCCAGGGGGCCGAAGGTGTGGTCCTCCCCCCCCCCCCCCAGCAGCAGTGTGTCCTACAGGGAGCAGACACAGTTGGTCTCTCTCTCCAGCAGCAGGACAATGTTATGGGAGTGGAGACAGGCGGTCTCCCTCTCCAGCGGCAGCCAGTGTTTCAGGGAGAGGAGTACAGCACCCTCTCTCCCCAGCGGCATCTAACCCTAACAAGGGGAGACACCAATCTCCCAAATGGCACAGATGGGGCCGTGGTCTCTGTGCCTGACCTACAGGGATGCTGGACAGCCTGTCCAGATCCCCAACTACCCTCACAGGGACAACAGGAGGAGGGGCTAAGTACAAATTCCCCTCCCAGCTAACTCCTAACTTGGCCCCAGGGTTAACAGAGGACATGTCAACCCCCACTGACTCCCATGTTCCCCTGGCTACTGAGCCGGACTATGTTCCCAGTACCCCAGCAGAAGAGCTGGCAGCTGGGCAGAGTGCAGTCGGCCTCTGCCCTACCTTTGTCCCTTGTCCAGAGACTGATGTCCTGCAGGCTATCCCAGCAGAAGAGCTGGCATCAGGGCAGAGCGCCGCTGGCCTCTGCCCTACCGACCCCCTTGTTACAGGACTGGCCAGCACTTCCTTCACCCCAGCAGAAGCGCTGGCATCAGGGCAGAGCGCCGCTGGCCTCTGCCCCTCCGGTCCCCACAGTGTGTTGCCCCATCACCACCGCAAAATACCCAGGTGCAGTAACTTTTTGTTGTGGGTGGGCTGCTCTTGCACTTTGTTGTTGTGGGGGGGCTGCTCTAGCACTGGTTTAGTGTGGGTTGGTGGATCGACTAACGTAGGCACTGACCGACAGAAGGTCAGGTGCCTGGTTAGTCTTCCCCCTCCCCCCCCCCCCCCCAAAGGGGAGATATGTGACAAACTGCCATTTGCCACTGGGCATTGGAGAGGACTGATCGCTAGCCTCCTGCCCTGCGACTATGGCCCTGGAATGTATTGCCCTTTAAGAACTGCATTTGGGCATAATGGATTTTTGTATACTGTTTCTGGCCCTTTAACTGTGTTGTACAAAGAAAGGGTTTGTACTTTTAAACTGGCACTCAAAGTGAGTTTGACGATTCGAACGCCGACCTTCGGATGGGACTTTGTTATTTTCAAGGCTGAAATAGACCGACCGCACAGCCTGAATCTGTGGAACTGTTTATGGGCATGCAAACAGGCGTGCGGTCGGTCCAAAGAGACTTTTCAATATTTCTGGAACCACTGGATGGATTCTCACGAATTTTGAATATGTTGCTCCACAATTTATGTTCATGAAAATGTAAGTTTTATTCATGTACTATGTAAAATGAGAAAGTTATTAAAATGCATAAAAAGTGATTTTTTTCAGCTTGGAGATAATTGAGTTTCTTACTGTATCTACTCAATTATCTCCCAAGCAGAGGGGAGGGAATCTGTGGGATGTAACCATTATCTGGTTGGTTAATGTATAATTGTCTGTGGGCGTCTCCCTTGCAGGGGAGCACTGCATAACAGCAGAGTGTGTCTCATTAAACCAGAGTTCTTCTTGACCCTCAATACGTAGCCTTGTCTCGTTATTGGAGGGAACTGCTATATCACACTGGGGATTGCTATGTGTTGCATATTCCTTTGAGCTTTAATCACTTGGCTCTTTTGGAGAGCTTGATCCTGGTACGCTCTCCTTGGAGGAGAGGTCTTCCCCACACGTTCCTGGATGCTGGAGGTTCATACAGGGCGGAAGGAAGACAGCGCGGCTCCAGTTAAGCTACGGCGGTTGTGGAGTCTGCGGTGGTTGTGGTGCCATCTGCAGTGCTTGTGGCCCTCAGGAAGCGCTAGGAACATCCGTCAACGGAAGGTGTCCGTTACAATGACTTCCAGGAAATTCCTGAACTGATCTGGGTGATTTTCGGATATGTTGTTCACCCAGATCAGGGCTATCAGGAGATCTGTGGTGTTTTGGGGTGTTTTCCAGACTTTGTAAAGATGTATGTTGTTTTTTTTCTGCTTAGAGTTAATTGTTAGTCCATTGTCTTCGTTAATTGTATCACAGGCATAGGGGAGGGATTGTGTACACTGTATGGGAGTGTCTGAATGTAAACCTCTGTTTTTATTGGCTTGTATGTTTTGTATTTGTTGCCCTACTAGGTCCACCTGGGCATCACCTTTGCTGTAAAACTTTGTATAAAAGACCAGTGTGTGCCATTAAACTTTCTGTTCCTGATTTACCCTCAATCTAGAGTCTTGTCTCTTATTGGGGGAAACTGCTACAAGGGATTGCTATACTCTTCATACTCCCTTGAATAATCACTAGCTCTTGTAAGAGCTATTCCTGCTTCGCTCTCTGGTGGAAGAGAGGTTCACTCATTGGAACCTGGAGCCTTGTTGTAGTTCCAGGGTGGGTAGGAGACGGCAAGCCCCCTACTAAGCTGCGGCAGTTCGTGGGGTCTGCAGTGCTTATGGTGTCTGGAGAAGTGCTTGGAGTCCTCAGTAAGCACTAGGAGCATCCGTCGGTGGAGGTAACCAAACGGGGTACAGGAAGCTCCATTACTTTGGTGGCTGCGGTGGGATGGCATCCTAATGCGAGGAGAAGCAGCTCGGAGACACCAGTAATGTTATGGACCTATAATTGAGGGCAATGCTTGTCACCGTACAGCGCCCCTGGCTACATCTATATGGAGCCAGCTGGTTCCTGGACAGCGCTCAAAGTGGAGGAGTTTTACTGGAGGGGCAGAACCTCTTGGACGGACAGGATGGGCTGGTATCAGAGGCCATGTTGGACTACAGAGAGGAGGTCAGAAAGGAGCTGTGGAACAAAACCCTGGAGAGTGTACAGCATTGGCGAGATGAATGTCTTCCCAGCAGGCAGCAGCGACTACAAGCCTGAGGGGCAATGAGGATGCCTCTTCTTGGTGAGCAACCCCGAGGGAATGGGTAAAGACACTAGAGATACTAGTGTGGAGGGAACTGTACCTTGGTGACACATACCAGGTGCTATGGTGGTACGCTGTCCAGTATGTTCCCGAGACGGCCAATTACGAAAGCCCTGAGGGTGAGGATTACGATGGTCCTGGCCTGTTCTGGGGAATATTTGCTGACCCAGACTTAGGGGCTTCTACAGAGTCCCGCTTTTGGGACATCCAGGACTACCGTGAAGCCATGCTGGGTCTCCCTAACGCAACAGACCTTGAACCAGACCTGATCCATCTGGTCACACAGGAATGGGACCTGGAGCAAGATTACCAATACCTGCTCAGTTCCAGTCAGTCCCAACATACCCTGGATGGACCACAGTAGAGCAAGGTGGCAGATCCAGGCCTAGAGCCCTTCAGCTGGGAGGACATCATAGACTGGTCCTGGGAAGACCCCCAGACAACAGGTAGAGATGGGACCGTGATATCTCCACAGACCCTACAGGGATGCTGGGCAGCTGGCCCTGATCCCCAACCACAACCAAAGTTACTGGGAGCAGGGACAACCGGTCTTTCTCCCCAGTGGCAGTGTGCATCCCAGGGGGCCGAAGGTGTCCTCTTTCCCCCCCCAGTGGCATTTTTCCTTGCAGGGAGAGAAGACCGGTCTCTCTCCCCAGCGGCGGTGTATCCTACAGGGAGGGGGACAACCGGTCTCCCTCCCAGCAGCAGTATGCCTTGCAGGGAGAGGAGACAACTGGTCTCTCTCTCTCTCTCTCTCTCTCTCTCTCTCTCTCTCTCTCTCTCTCCTCCCACCCCCCACGGAGGGACAGCACTCCTAACACCAATGGTGCAGATGGGATCGCAGTCTCTGCATCAGATCTACAGGGATGCTGGACGGCCAGTCCAGATCCCCAACCAAATCTGCAGGAATGCCAGGAGGAGGTAGACGAACCCTGCTCTCCACAGTATATCCTTAGCCAGTTCCCAGTGGAAGAGCTGACCTCTGCCCTCACCTTTCTCCTTGTCCAGGGCCTGAATACCAGCAGGCTACCCCAGCAGAAGCGCTGGCAACTGGGCAGAGCGAAGTTAGCCTCTGCCCTCCCCTGGTCCCGTAGGAGACGGCGGAACCCAACTAAGCTGCGGCGGTAAGCTGCAGTACTCATGGTGTCTGAAGAAGTGATTGGAGCTCTCGGTAAGCACCAGGAGCATCCGTCGACAGAGGTACCCAACCGGGGTACAGGAAGCTCCGTTACAATTCATTAATTTATATTTTATTTACATTAAATTAAATGATTGAGGTATGTGGAAAGAAACTATCTACTAGTGCTAATGGAGCCCAGATTTAAATCCATGATTGTAGGAGCATTTTTTACATACCGTATATACTCGAGTATAAGCCGACCCGAATATAAGCCGAGGCCCCTAATTTTACCCCAAAAAACTGGAAAAACGTATTGACTCGAGTATAAGACTAGGGTGGGAAATGCAGTAGCTACTGGTAAATTTCTAAATAAAATTAGATCCTAAAAAAATTATATTAATTGAATATTTATTTGCAGTGTGTGTGAGTGCAGTGTGTGTGTGTGAGTGCAGTGTGTGAGTGCAGTGTGTGTGTGTGAGTGCAGTGTGTGTGTGTGAGTGCAGTGTGTGTGGGCACTGTGTAGGAGGGGGGGCTGTGGGGGCTGGCAGAGTTTACTTACCTCTCCTGCAGCTCCTGTCAGCTCCCTCCTCCTCTGCGGCGGTCCGGTCAGCTCCCTCTGTCAGCTCACACTAAGCCTCGCGAGAGCCGCACTATGACCCCGCGGCTCTCGCGAGACTTACACTGGGAGCTGACCGAGGTGCTGAACGGACCGCCGTGGACAGGGGAGGGCTGGCAACCTTAGGCCTGGGGGGCAAAACCAGTCAAGTGGCCCATTGCGCCACCAAATCAGTTCACCATCCATGCCCACCTTTTCCTGGTTTTATAACGGATATTGATGTTATGCTAATCAGTAGCTCTTTGCCATACCCACTCCTTCACGGCTCTGACTTTCAATCAGGGGTCAAGTCCTGGGGGAAAAAGTGTGGGAACTCCCCCCCACTTGTATGCATATATAAACGCGTGCACACACATACACTCACAGACACGCACATGCACTCAGACACTCACACAGTTAAGAACCCACCCCTTCCTCTTTAGACTCCACCTTTTCCTGCTCCTTTTAAAGAAATACTATAGTGCCAGGAAAACAAAGCTGTTTTCCTGGCACTATAATTCCCTCATATCCTCCTCCCCCCCCCCCCACTCGACACTGATGGGGATAAAATCTTATGGGTATTTAGCAGATGCTGGATGTCCTCATGCACAGGGTGAGGACGTCCAGCATCAGTTAGGTGACTTTTGGTCACCTAACCACCCGAAAGTCCCTCTAGTGGCTGTCTGATAGACGGCCACTAGAGGTGGAGTTACCCCTCAAGGTAATTATTGCAGTTTCTGAGTAACCGCAATAATTACACTTGCAGGTTTAAGGGGACTGGGACACTGCACCCAGACCACTTCAATGAGCTGAAGTTGTCTGGGTGCCTATAGTGTCCCTCTAAGCACACTCTCTGACAGACACCCACACTGGCAGATACACACTGACAGTAACACACACACTCAGTGACAAACACACAGACGTCACTGATTTGACACACACACACACACATTCACTGACACACACTCATTCATTGACAGAGACACACACAAACACACTGACAGACACATACTAAGTCACACACACACACACTAAATGACAAACAGACTCTCACTGATTTGACACACTTACAAACATACACTAACAGAAGCACATACACTCAAACATGTGCATACACTAACAGAAGCACATACACTCATACACACACGTACATACGCTAACAGATGTAAATACACTCATACACACACTGACACAAACACACACACCAACAGACATGAACTAACATACACACACATACATAGACTAACAGACATACACACACACACACTAAGACACACACTTAGACATACACTAACAGACATACACACACACATACACTAACAGACATACACACACACATACACTAACAGACATACACACACACATACACTAACAGACATACACACATACATAGACTAACAGACATACACACATACATAGACTAACAGACATACACACACATACATAGACTAAAAGACATACACACACATACATAGACTAAAAGACATACACACACATACATAGACTAAAAGACATACACACACATACATAGACTAAAAGACATACACACACACTAAAAGACACACACAGACATACACAGACATACACAGACATACACAGACATACACAGACATACACAGACATACACAGACATACACAGACACACACAGACACACACAGACACACACAGACACACACAGACACACACAGACACACACAGACACACACAGACATACACAGACACACACAGACATACACAGACACACACAGACATACACAGACACACACAGACATACACAGACACACACAGACATACACACACACACAGACATACACACACACACAGACATACACACACACACACACAGACATACACACACACAGAGACATACACACACACACACACACACACACAGAGACATAGACATAGACATACACACACACACACAGAGACATACATACACACACACACAGACATACATACACACACACACACACATACATACAAATTATTCAAATTAACATTGCCCACCCACCCAGCCTCCCTACCTTTTAGGAAAGCTGGCATGGATGGGTCCCTGGGGTCCAGTGGGGCTGCAGTGAGGCGGGCTGCTCTCTCCCTGTCATGGGGGGGGGCACCTGATTGCCTGCCCCCTCCCCCCGGCGGGCTGCTCTCTTCCTGTCACACGCGGCGAGGGAGCTGTGTCCTCTCTGCTCCCTCTCGCCGCGTGGGTTGTCTGCTGATGCAGGGAGCCGGAATATGACGTCATATTCCGGCTCCCTGCATCAGAAAACGGCGCGGCATTTTTTGCCGCCCCCTGAGTGCCTGCAGGGGGAACGGCGTTCCTGCTGTGAAAAAAGTGCAGGAACGCCGTTCCCACGCGTTCCTGCAGGACTCGAGCCCTGCTTTCAATGTTGTCAGAGCACAGGCTGAGAATCTCTGAGCCTGTGCTCTGACTCACTAACTGAGCGCTGGAACCACGAGGGAGAGGATATGATCTGACTGCACCTACTGCTGGTGCGCACCAGTGGACCACCAGCGAATCGTTTAAATTAAATATGCTGGTGTACCCAACTTGTGAGCTGTGTTCGCCACCGGGTGTCTCTGTTGTCATGGCACCTTGCGTGACTGCACAGCTTGCCCACCCCAACGGCTGGCCCTGCTGACACACACTGACGTTACTACTTAGACATCCCTCAATATTAATACAGACATCAGAGTAAACACCAATAAACTGTGGAAACAGAGCTGATCCCCCCCAAATTTATAAAGGTTTGCTTAGAGGATTTGTTGTAAGATTAAATCATGCCTCCTCCTCTCTCTCTCCCATGCGCTGCTCTGTAGGCTGGGAGGAAGTTAAGAGTAATCAGTCTCCCAGCACAACGCCGCCTGTGGCTGCATGGGGAACAGCTGTTTAATGTAATGCTTGCAGGACGGCCAGCTGCCGCAGAACCTCTTTGTTTCCGTCTCTGCAAAGGGCTCCAGGCACTGCTTGTGAGTGTGAGCCACTGTAAATTAGGGGCAGAGGGCAGAGGGCACTTGCACTGCGGTCAAGACGGGTCTGGGCAGGAGGAGAGTGCAGTGCAATCAGTGAACTCCCCTCCTGTGGGTCACCAGTAGACTGGTGCACCTGCCCAGGATCAGAGCCGGTGCAAGGATTTTTGCCGCCCTAGACAAAATATAAATTTGCTGCCCCCCCATGTGACATCACAATGCCCCACCCATATGATCTGCCATATGAACTAACGCCAGTTCTGCACACAGTGTGTGTTTACATTAAAAAGCTTGCAGGGACCAGCTATAGACACCACAACCACTTCATTAAGCTATAGTGTCCCTTTAATGTGAGGTAAATTATAGATTAGTGTCACTTATAATATACTAGATTGCCTACTTACAATTAGAAGAGGATGATGATGAGCTGCAGTTTGGCTCCACTGGTCTGGTGTAGAACAGGATCTCTGGAGGCTGTTTGCAACTGTGGTCACAAAATTCAATGTTCTGGGAGAATTAGAAGCAGTTCCATTTTTGGGGGCCTCTTACACAGCTCAAGGTCTGGGCCCCAGGGCCTGACGGTGGGTATGCCCATAAGGCCCACTCATAAGTCCACTTATATGTTCCACCCACCCATGAGTTCGCTCACAGGGAGTGGAGTGTGTAGGGGATGTGTTATGAGTTATTGTAGAGGATCTAATATGTGTGCTTATGGTATGTAGTTTATAGGGGTACCAGTTTGTGCAGGTGATGCACAGGAGAGGTAAGCGTTTGTGTGTAGTGGAAGCAGTGTGTATTTGTGTATAAGGGATGTATTATGTGTTTCTGGTTGTGTGTAAGGGATGCATTGTGTGAATCTGTGTTTGTATGCATAATGGATGCAAGGTGTGTCTGTATGTGTGTGCATTGAGTGTAAGAGATGCATTGTGTTTCTGTGTGTATGTAAGAAAAGCAGTGTGTGTGTGTTTGCATTGTCTGTTTCTGTGTATGTGTGCAAAGGATGCATTGTCTTTGTGTGGGGGTTGCATTGTGTGTGTGTGTAATGGATGCATTGTGTGTTTCTCTGTGTGTAAGGGAAGCATGTTGTGTTTCTGTGTATGTATAGGGATGCATTGTGTGTGTGTGTGTGTGTGTGTGTGCGCGCGCGCATAGTGTGAAAGAGCTCCCTGTCTTGCCCCCTGTCCTATAGAGCTGTCCCTTCTGTCCCTTAGAGCTTACCCCCTTCTTCTTCTTACCCCCTTCTTCTTCTTACCCCCTTCTTCTTCTTACCCCCTTCTTCTTCTTACCCCCTTCTTCTTCTTACCCCCTTCTTCTTCTTACCCCCTTCTTCTTCTTACCCCCTTCTTCTTCTTCTTACCCCCTTCTTCTTCTTCTTACCCCCTTCTTCTTCTTCTTACCCCCTTCTTCTTCTTCTTACCCCCTTCTTCTTCTTCTTACCCCCTTCTTCTTCTTCTTACCCCCTTCTTCTTCTTCTTACCCCCTTCTTCTTCTTCTTACCCCCTTCTTCTTCTTCTTACCCCCTTCTTCTTCTTCTTACCCCCTTCTTCTTCTTCTTACCCCCTTCTTCTTCTTCTTACCCCCTTCTTCTTCTTCTTACCCCCTTCTTCTTCTTCTTACCCCCTTCTTCTTCTTCTTACCCCCTTCTTCTTCTTCTTACCCCCTTCTTCTTCTTCTTACCCCCTTCTTCTTCTTCTTACCCCCTTCTTCTTCTTCTTACCCCCTTCTTCTTCTTCTTACCCCCTTCTTCTTCTTCTTACCCCCTTCTTCTTCACTCCCCCTTCTTCTTCACTCCCCCTTCTTCTTACTCCCCCTTCTTCTTACTCCCCCTTCTTCTTCTTCTTACTCCCCCTTCTTCTTCTTCTTACTCCCCCTTCTTCTTCTTCTTACTCTCCCTTCTTCTTCTTCTTACTTTCCCTTCTTCTTCTTACTCTCCCTTCTTCTTCTTACTCCCCCCTTCCTTCTTACTCCCCCTCTCCTTCTTACTCCCCCTCTCCTTCTTACTCCCCCTCTCCTTCTTACTCCCCCCTCTCCTTCTTACTCCCCCCTCTCCTTCTTACTCCCCCCTCTCCTTCTTACTCCCCCCTCTCCTTCTTACTCCCCCCTCTCCTTCTTACTCCCCCCTCTCCTTCTTACTCCCCCCTCTCCTTCTTACTCCCCCCTCTCCTTCTTACTCCCCCCTCTCCTTCTTACTCCCCCCTCTTCTTCTTACTCCCCCCTCTCCTTCTTACTCCCCCCTCTTCTTCTTACTCCCCCTTCTTCTTCTTCCCCCCTCTTTTTCTTATCTCCCCTCCTTCTTACTTCCCCCTCTTCTTACTTCCCCCTCCCTCTCTTCTTACCCCCCCTCCCCTCTAACTCCCCCCTCCCCTCTTCTTACTCCCCACCCCATCTAATTACTCCCACCCTCCCCTCTTCTTACTCTCTTACTCTCCCCCTCCTTACTCTCCCCCTCCCCTCCTCTTACTCCCCCCTCCCCTCTTACTCCCCGCTCACTCTTCCCCTCCCCTCCTCTTACTCCCCCTCACTCTCCCCCTCTTCTTACCCTCCCCCTCCCCTCTTCTTACTCCCCCTCTTCTTATTCCCCCCCTCCCCTCTTACTCCCCCCTCCACTCTTCTTACTCCCCCCTCCCTCCCCTCTTCTTACTCCCCCCTCCCTCTCCTCTTCTTACTCCCCCCTCCCTCTCCCCCTCCTCTTACTCTCCCCCCTCCCCTCCTACTCCCCCCTCACTCTCCCCCATCCCCTCCTACTCCCCCCTCACTCTCCCCCTCTTCTTACTCTCCCCCCCTCCCCTCCCCTTACTCCACCCTCTTCTTATTCCCCCCTCCCCTCTTCATATCCCCCCACCTCCCCTCTTCATATCCCCCCACCTCCCCTCTTCATATCCCCCCACCTCCCCTCTTCATATCCCCCCACCTCCCCTCTTCATATCCCCCCACCTCCCCTCTTCTTATTCCCCCCCTCTACCCTCTTCTTATTCCCCCCCTCTATCCTCTTCTTATTCCCCCCCTCTACCCTCTTCTTATACCCCCCTCCCTATTCCCCTCCCTTCTTCTTACCCCCCCCTCCCTTCTTCTTACCCCCTCCCATGTAGCGTGGCCGAGCTGCTTTCCGGTCCGCGGTGCGCGGCCGGAGTGATAGGAAGGTGCACACTCAGTGTGCACTTCCTGTCAGTCTGGCCGGTTACAGGAAACAAACTCCGCGCGGAACAGGAGTTTCTGTTTCCTGTAACCGGCCGGACTGACAGGAAGTGCACACTCAGTGTGTGCACCTGTCAGGGTACCTGAAGTCTCTACCTCGGAGGAGGTTAGACTTTCAGACGGCCGTCCTCTCAGGGGGGCTGACTCACCCAATCCTCACAGCTCTCATAGCCGTTTACACGCTGGCCGCGATAGCCCCGCCTCCTTTTATGACGCGGCGCTCAGGAGCCGACATCATGACGGCAATCACGTCCCGACCTGTCAATCTAGTTCCGAACAACGAATCAGGGCTCGGCAGGGGCGGAGTCATCAATTAAAGAGCCAAGGTATAAAATAGGGATGTGTGTAATGGTTCATTGCCCTGTCGTGGTTCTAGCTTGTCTGGTCACTCAGTGCTCTTATTACTGTTTGTCTTTTTGGTTCTGACTCGGCTTGTATTTTCGTTCCTGCTTACCTCTCGTGTCCTTTGACCTCGGCTCGTCTCTCGCTTACCTGTTCTCTCGTTCCCTCGACCTCGGCTTGTCTCTGACCATTCTCTGCTTTCTCCTTACGTTAGTCCGGCCATTCTAAGGTCCGGTATACGTACCTAGCTCCTGTTTGTATTCTGCGTGTTGGATCCCTGTCCCGATCCTGACATTACGACAGGGCCAATGGATCCTGCAGGTACAAACGCTCAGATTGGTTCTCCTGACTCGAGATTTGAAGCCATGGACCATAGAATGGACCAGATGGCTCTGGCGCTGCAAGCATTGCTATCCCATCCTAGTAATCAATCAGAGGAGATGCGTACACCATCCATCTCTCTTGTTAATACAGGCCTAGAGGTAGCCACAGTGGGAGCCTCTTCCAGTGTTACTTCCCCTTTACGCTATGGCGGTTCTCCGGATACCTGTCGAGGTTTCCTAAACCAGATAGGGATTCATTTTGAATTACAACCCCGCACCTACCCTACAGACAGGGCGAAGGTTGGATTCATAATCTCGTTACTCATTGACAAAGCTCGTAGATGGGCTAACCCTCTGTGGGAAAATGATAATCCGTTAGTCTATAATTATAATGCATTTGTCGCTACTTTTAGGAGGACTTTTGACCCTCCAGGAAGAAAGGCCAATGCAGCTAGACTACTATTACGTCTTAGACAGCATAGCCAAACCCTTGTGGATTATGCGTTAGAGTTCAGATCCTTGGCGGCAGGGGTCAAGTGGAATGAACAGGTCTATATGGACGTATTTCTGAACGGATTATCAGATGAGATCCTAGACGAGGTTGCCACAAGAGATCTTCCTGAAAATTTGGAAGAATTAATTTCATTTATTTCTAGAATAGATGAACGCATGAGACAGAGGCAGAACACTTGAGATAGAACTCATAGACCTTCCTTAAGACTAGCTCCCGCATTTCAGAATTCTGAATCTACAACTCTAGCTCTCCCAGAACCTATGCAAATAGGTAACACTCGTCTCTCAGAAAGTGAAAGACAATACAGGAGAAGGGAGGGTCTGTATATGTATTGTGGAGTAAGAGGTCACCTACGCCTAAATTGCCCTAACCGTCCGGGAAACGCTCGCACCTAAGTTTCTCAAGAGGACAGGCCTTGGGTGTTTCTATCTTGTCCTCTATATATGATTACAAGGATCATAGGCTTCTGTTACCTGTTTCTTTAGCTTGGGAAAAGGGAGTACTTAATGCTATGGCATTGATGGATTCCGGAGCAGCTGAAAGCTTTATTGATCAAGCCTTTGTCACGAACCACTCTATCCCATCTCAGCTAAGGGATACACCCTTGGCCGTTGAGGCCATAGATGGTAGACCATTATCAGACCCTGTTATTTTTCGTGAGACTATACCAGTTAAGTTAACCATTGGTATTTTACACGAGGAGGGAATATCCCTCATGCTTATCTCATCTCCTTCAGTTCCAATAGTCTTGGGGTATCCCTGGCTTAAGAAGCATAACCCTATTATTGATTGGGAACAAGGTGAGATAATCTCCTGGGGTCAGGGTTGCCAGAGAGGTTGTTTACAGAAAATCTCACCGGTTTGCGTAGTTGACGCACCAAGTAACTCTAACCAGTCCACAGATTTACGGATACCATCTCAGTACCTGGATTTAAAGGCAGTCTTTGATAAAAAGAGGGCTGATACTTTACCCCCACACAGGTCCTTTGACTGTACGATTAGACTCCTGCCTGGTACTATGCCTCCGAGGGGTACAGTATATCCTCTATCCACTAAGGAGAACTTAGTCTTAGAGGAGTACATACGGGAGAACCTAGACATGGGATTTATTAGGAGATCCTCTTCTCCAGCCGGGGCCGGTTTCTTTTTTGTAGATAAGAAAGATGGCACTCTAGGGCCTTGCATTGATTATCGGGGCTTGAATAATATAACGATCAGAAATGCTTATCCTATTCCCTTGATTACTGAGCAATTTGATTGTCTGAAAGGCTCCAAGATTTTTACCAAGTTAGATCTGAGGGGAGCTTATAACTTGGTGAGAATTCAGCAGGGTGATGAATGGAAAACGGCTTTCAATACCCGGTATGGCCACTATGAGTATACGGTAATGCCCTTCAGGCTTTGCAATGCTCCTGCTGTATTCCAGGACCTAATTAATGAGGTTCTTAGGGAATTTCAACATGAATGTGTTATAGTTTATTTGGATGATATACTAATACACTCTAGAGAGCCTGAGACTCACCACAAACAAGTCAGAAGGGTATTGCGCAAGCTTCTACAACATGGTTTGTACTGCAAATTGGAGAAGTGTAGCTTTGACCAATCTCAGATAAACTTTCCTGGTTACGTTATTTCTGGAGACGGGTTTAGGATGGACCCGGTTAAACTCCAATCAATTTTAGATTGGCCATTGCCCAAGGGACTCAAGGCCATTCAGAGGTTTATCGGATTCTCCAATTATTATAGGCGCTTCATTAAGGGGTACTCTTCTATTATTGCTCCTATTACCAATATGACTAGACAGGGTGCTAATACCAAGACCTGGTCTCCTGAGGCGCTTGTTGCTTTCAGAACACTCAAGGAACAGTTTGCCTCCGCACCGATATTAGTTCATCCTGACACCTCTTTGCCTTTTTTACTCGAGGTAGACGCCTCAGAGACAGGTATAGGTGCTATCTTGTCCCAAAGGCTAGGTTTGAATAAACCGCTGCACCCATGTGTTTTTTTTTCCAAGAAATTGTCTGGGCCTGAAAGCAGATATGATATTGGTGACAGGGAACTATTAGCGGTCATTATGGCTTTAAAGGAGTGGAGACATTTGTTGGAAGGGACTTTACACCCAGTTACTATTTTGACGGATCGCAAGAATTTGTCCTATATAGGGGAAGCCAAGCGCTTGTCCGCCAGGCAGGCTCGTTGGTCTTTGTTCCTTACTCATTTCAACTACGTGCTCACTTATAGACCTGGTTCTAAGAACTCTAAGGCTGATGCATTGTCCCGCCAACATGAACCTTCTACTATGTCTGATATGGTTTTTTCTTCTGTAGTTCCCAAGTGTAATATTGTTGCCAACACGAGCATCAAGATTCACTCCCCGTTGCTTGCTGAGATCAAGAAAGTACAGCATCTGGCTCCCAGACTTGTTCCTGGGGATCGGTACTTCGTTCCTCCTGAACTCCAACTGGAACTGATGCAGTGTTTTCATAACAGTAAATTTGCCGGACACCCTGGCATACGCAAGTCGTGTTCTCTGATTTCTAAAGATTTCTGGTGGCCTTCGTTACGTAAGGATGTTAAGGACTTCGTCGGGGCATGTGATGTCTGTATGAGGACTAAACAACCTCATACGCTTCCATGTGGGCTTTTGCACCCCCTAGAAATTCCAGAGAAACCATGGTCTTGTTTGGCTATGGACTTCATTGTTGATTTGCCTGTTTCTAAAAAACATACTGTTATCCTCACGGTGATTGACAGGTTTACTAAAATGGCTCATTTTGTACCCCTGCCTAAATTGGCCTCTTCTCCCGAATTGGCTGAGATTTTTGCGAGGGAGATTTTTCGTTTACATGGTATTCCTTCTGAAATTGTTTCTGATAGAGGGTCCCAATTTGTTTCCCGGTTTTGGAGGTCCTTCTGTTCTCAATTTGGCATCAAATTGAATTTTTCTTCTACCTGTCATCCCCAGTCCAACGGAGCTGCCGAACGCACCAACCAAAAGGTTGAACAATTTTTGCGTTGTTTTGTTTCTGAACACCAGGACGATTGGGTCGGTCTGATTCCTTGGGCGGAGTTTGCGCACAACAATCTTGTTTGCGATTCTACTCGTTATAGCCCCTTTTTCATGAATTATGGCTTTCATCCTTCCGTTCTTCCGTCGGTTTCCCCTTCCCAAGGGATACCGTCGGTTGATGTTCATGTTGCCAATCTGAGGAAGTTGTGGGATCAGACTCGACAAATTCTTCTTCATAATTCCACGGTGTCCAAACGACACGCTGACAAACGCAGACGGGTGGCTCCGGTTTTTTCCCCGGGTGATAGGGTATGGCTGAGTACCAGAAACATCTGCTTGAAGGTTCCTTCCATGAAATTTGCTCCTCGTTACATAGATCCTTACAGGGTTCTGTCTCGTATAAACCCGGTTGCGTATCGTCTGGCTCTTCCGCCTGCCCTGCGCATCCCGAACTCCTTTCATGTTTCCTTATTGAAACCTTTGGTTTGTAACAGGTTTTCCTCCGCTGTGTCCTCCCCTCGTTCTGTCCAGGTTGAGGGTCAGGAGGAGTATGAAGTCAAGTCCATTCTCGATTCTCGGGTTTCTCGGGGGAGGGTGCAATATCTTGTTGACTGGAAAGGTTATGGTCCTGAGGAAAGGTCTTGGGTGGTCCGGGAAGATGTGCATGCCCCTCGTCTCCTCAGTGCATTTCATGCTCGTTTTCCGTCTCGCCCCAGGTTCCTTACGCCCGGTGGGCGTTTCTGAGAGAGTTCCTTGAAGACTCTCCCTCGGAGGAGGTTAGACTTTCAGACGGCCGTCCTCTCAGGGGGGCTGACTCACCCAATCCTCACAGCTCTCATAGCCGTTTACACGCCAGCCGCGATAGCCCCGCCTCCTTTTATGACGCGGCAATCACGTCCCGACCTGTCAATCTAGTTCCGAACAACGAATCAGGGCTCGGCAGGGGCGGAGTCATCAATTAAAGAGCCAAGGTATAAAATAGGGATGTGTGTAATGGTTCATTGCCCTGTCGTGGTTCTAGCTTGTCTGGTCACTCAGTGCTCTTATTACTGTTTGTCTTTTTGTTTCTGACTCGGCTTGTATTTTCGTTCCTGCTTACCTCTCGTGTCCTTTGACCTCGGCTCGTCTCTCGCTTACCTGTTCTCTCGTTCCCTCGACCTCGGCTTGTCTCTGACCATTCTCTGCTTTCTCCTTACGTTAGTCCGGCCATTCTAAGGTCCGGTATACGTACCTAGCTCCTGTTTGTATTCTGCGTGTTGGATCCCTGTCCCGATCCTGACAGCACCTTCCTATCACTCCGGCCGGGACCGCGGTCCGGAGACCAGCTCGGCCACGCTACAGGGGAGGGGAGGGAGGGAAAAGCTGCTGCAGCCGTCTGAGCGCTCTTTACAGAGCGCTCAGGCAGCTGCAGCATTTAAAGGGCCGGCCCACCGCGTCCGGTCCTAAAAGAATTTCGCCCCTGGCCGCGGAGGAGGAGGGAGCTGACAGGAGCTGCAGGAGAGGTAAGTAAGATCTCTGCAGACCCCCCAGCCCCCTGTCTGTATTATGGCAATGCAAATTGCCATAATACAGACATTGACATGAGTATAAGCCGAGTTGGGGTTTTTCAGCACAAAAAATGTGCTGAAAAACTCTTATACTCTAGTATATACGGTAGATCCTAAAAAATTTATATTAATTGAATATTTATTTACAGTGTGTGTATATAATGAATGCAGTGTGTGTGTGTGTATGAGTGCAGTGTGTGATGCAGTGTGTGTATGTGTTGCAGAGCCTTGGTGGGGGGTGGGTGTTTTTATTATTTTTTTTATTATTTTAATTATTTTTTTTTATTTATATATTTTTTTTTTTCGTCCCCCCTCCCTACTTGATACATGGCAGGGAGGGGGGGGGGGAGGCTCTCACTCCCTGGTGGTCCAGTGGCATTGGCAGTTCAGCGAAGGGGGACTGGCAGAGAGCGCTTACCTCTCCTGCAGCTCCTGTCAGCTCCCTTCTCCTCCGCACCGGTCCGGTCAGCTCCCTCTGCAAGTCCCAGTGTAAGTCTTGCGAGAGCCGCACTATGACCCCGCGGCTCTCGCAAGATTTACACTGGGACTTGCAGAGGGAGATGACTGGACCGGCGCGGAGGAGAAGGGAGCTGACAGGAGCTGCAGGAGAGGTAAGTAAACACATCCCCTTGTCTGTATTATGGCAATGTAAGTTGAGTATAAGTAGAGTTGGGGTTTTTCAGAACAAAAAATTTGCTGAAAAACTCGACTTATACGGTACCTTTTCAGCAGTTTCACTTTAATACCCATTTTGATATGGGGCTATCCAAAACTAGCATTCACAAAGTACATACAAGTACACACAAGGTAACTACAAAAATACAATGGGGTCAAATTGTACTTGAACAGATAATTTAATTCAGAAATTGAAAATCTGAAGGAGGAGAGGCAGCTGACTCCCATCATCCCAGGCCACCCTTCTGCAACAAAAATGTAAGAAACAGGAGTGTGGCTGAAAAATGAGGTGTGTGTGTGTGTGTGTGTGTGTGTGTATATGTATATGTATATGTATATGTATATGTATATGTATATGTATATGTATATGTATATGTATATGTATATGTATATGTATATGTATATGTGTGTGTGTATGTGTATAGGTCTGTATGTATGTCAGAATGTCTGTATGTATGTCTCTCTGTATCTCCTTATGCGTGTGTATCTTTGTGTCCTTTTTGTATCTGTGTGTGTGTGTATATTCCTGTGGGTGGGATTTGGAGGTGGGCCCTGGCGGCGGGCTTGAAGGCAAGGACCCAGGCCTTGAGCTGTGCTATGGGCCCCAAAATTTCTCATGGTTGTCCCAGCATGCTATTACAAATTTTCAAACAGAGAAGGGGGGGACAAAAACAAAAATCTGCTGGATGCGTTTTGCATGTTCTAAAAAGGCTGTCTGTTTGTTTGCAAAACGCACCCAGCGACTTTTTGCTTTTGTTTTTTCTCCCACTTGGAGAAACACTACCTGTATTGTACATATTTGTTTCTGCCAATCTACGCATTCTTGGTACCGTGTGTCAAAAGCATCACTTTATTTTCAGAAATCTCTACATTATCTGTTCGAATACTTTTGGATCCTATTTTATTTTTGTTGTTTCCAAGAACTTTTGATAATTCAGAGCTGTGCACCATGGGTATGCAGTTAATGAACTGTAAATTCCTATTTAGCCATTATTGATATTTGATTTGGTTGCCAACAGGGGAAGTGGCACTTATATTACTAACACACAAAAGGTAAATTCTTACACTCCAACTCTCAGGTGTTATATGTTCATTACAAATTACAGTGCAAAACCAGTTTTTGAGTGTTTGGCCATAGTCCTCTCAACATATCCCTCCCCCTCCCCCACTTTCTCCACTCCAGCCTAACACGGTGTTTGTATCCAGCACAATACATCTTTTCATTACTTAAATGGTCATTAAAATAACTATCACAACAATTTTATGACTGAAAGTGTGATGGTGTACAGAACACCTTGTGCCTGCTCATGAGTGGATTAGTACTACAGTAATTTGTGTGAAAAGTCAGTGCAGAATGGACGTTCCAGATTGTCTGTATCATGTATGTGCTGAAGCTCTGCCTATGTCTGCTATCAATTTACAGAGCAATTCCACTAATCCTATCGGTAGAACTGTTTGATAGGGATAAACTACTTATCCCATAAACCTCTGTGGACGGCATTTTATGGAATTATAAAAGAGCCTTTCGTTCTGGTCTACAGGATGTCAGTCTATAACTTTTTTGTATGTTCAATGCATTATCTATTAAATGTATTAAAAGGTTCAATTTACTTCATAGTTTGCTATTAAATAAATACTTATATGTAAATTTTCGAATAACATTAGTGCACGTATCTCACTTTTTAATAGCAAGACCAGCTTTACACTTGGGCTGCAGTTAGTCAACCTACCCATTCACTGGATTATCTGGAAGGTCATTTTCCACACAGAGTTCAGACGCCATGGCCCCCAGTCGCGAAGCCAGCAGATGCAGAAACAGGTAGGTTTGTTTTTCTTTATAAGTTAATGTAAGATCTGATATAAAATGGTATTTATTAATAAATATATACAGTATCTCACAAAAGTGAGTACACCCCTCACATTTTTGTAAATATTTTATTACATCTTTTCATGTGACAACTGTCAGGATTACAAGTTGATCCAGCACGCAGAACTGTGTCACACCTAGGACTAAGGATAACGTATAACCAGACCTTAGAATGACCGGACTTAACGTATCCAAGAATAGTCAAAGTACTTGCCGAGGTCAGGAACACAGAATCAGACACAACGATGAGGGAAAGCCAAGAGTCAAGGATGCCAGAATTCAGGAAAGTCAAAACGAAGCCAAAGTCAAATACTAGAAAATCAAGATCATCAACGCACTCTTGTATTACCTTTAGGATGAAACCGGCAATAAGCAAAAGCAATTACTAGGTTTCCATGTGCATGATTGCTGTTAAGCACAAACCCTCCTGTGGATCTGATTGGCCATAGCCGGCCTTTGAGCCCAAAAGCAATTACCAGGCTTCCATGTGCATGATTGCTGCTCAGCACAACTTTTCCTGTCAGGACGGTAATGCTGCCCGGCACAACTTTTCTTGTCCGGACGGTAAATGCCATTAATCACATTTTTATATGCGGATGAATACGTGACAGCACTAAATAAATGCCACTCTGCAACAAAGTAATGAAGTAAGTGTACAGCCTGTATAACCAGGGCCGGATTAAGAGCCCAGTGGGCCTGGTGCTGACAATTATGATGGGGCCTAATTACAGAATCTTATCGACCAAAAACACTAAAACAGTCATACCTCTCAAGTGTCATGTATCTGATGGCGTTGGTGTTGGAGGGAAAGGATGCAGCTATAAGAAAACACATACTCTATGCTAATCTCTTTATCTAATTTATGCTTTCATCTTTCAAGTAAATCCATACACACAGCAGTGTCCAGTGAAGCAGGAAGCCAATGGGCGGGGTAAAAGAGTAGGCCACTGATGCGAATCACATGACCAGAACTGCCAAAAAGGGGGTATGTCAGTCCAAAGAATTGGAAGGCCAGCCTGTCATCAGTGTCCCTATGCATCAGTGTCAGTGTCCCCATGTCGCCCAGTCCCCTTGTCTTCCAGTGTCTGTGTCCCCATGTATCAGTGTGTCCCGTGTCACTAGGATACTAGGGGGACACAGAGACAAGGGGACACTGAGAGACATGGAGGCACTGAGACAGTTGGGGAGACTGGAAGACATGAGGGCACTTGTGGATACAGACATAGGTACACAGAGACATGGAAAAATGGGGACACAGACATTTGGGGACACTGGGAGAAATGGGGTCACAGACACTAGGGACACAGAGACATGGGGACGCAGACACTGGGAGACATGGGGACGCAGACACTGGGAGACATGGGGACGCAGACACTGGGAGACATGGGGACGCAGACACTGGGAGACATGGGGACGCAGACACTGGGAGACATGGGGACGCAGACACTGGGAGACATGGGGATGCAGACACTGGGAGACATGGGGACGCAGACACTGGGAGACATGGGGACGCAGACACTGGGAGACATGGGGACGCAGACACTGGGAGACATGGGGACGCAGACACTGGGAGACATGGGGACGCAGACACTGGGAGACATGGGGACGCAGACACTGGGAGACATGGGGACGCAGACACTGGGAGACATGGGGACGCAGACACTGGGAGACATGGGGACGCAGACACTGGGAGACATGGGGACGCAGACACTGGGAGACATGGGGACGCAGACACTGGGAGACATGGGGACGCAGACACTGGGAGACATGGGGACGCAGACACTGGGAGACATGGGGACGCAGACACTGGGAGACATGGGGACGCAGACACTGGGAGACATGGGGACGCAGACACTGGGAGACATGGGGACGCAGACACTGGGAGACATGGGGACGCAGACACTGGGAGACATGGGGACGCAGACACTGGGAGACATGGGGACGCAGACACTGGGAGACATGGGGACGCAGACACTGGGAGACATGGGGACGCAGACACTGGGAGACATGGGGACGCAGACACTGGGAGACATGGGGACGCAGACACTGGGAGACATGGGGACGCAGACACTGGGAGACATGGGGACGCAGACACTGGGAGACATGGGGACGCAGACACTGGGAGACATGGGGACGCAGACACTGGGAGACATGGGGACGCAGACACTGGGAGACATGGGGACGCAGGGAGACATGGGGACGCAGGGAGACATGGGGACGCAGGGAGACATGGGGACGCAGGGAGACATGGGGACGCAGGGAGACATGGGGACGCAGGGAGACATGGGGACGCAGGGAGACATGGGGACGCAGGGAGACATGGGGACGCAGGGGGACATGGGGACGCAGGGAGACATGGGGACGCAGGGAGACATGGGGACACTGACACTGGCTGGGAGACATGGGGACACTGACACTGGCTGGGAGACATGGGGACACTGACAGCCTAGGGTCTCTGTGTCCCAATGTGTCTCAGTGTCCCCATGTGTCAGTGTCCCCACATCTCCCAGTGTCCCCTAGTGTCTCAGTGTCACCATGTGTCAGTGTCCCCACATCTCCCAGTGTCCCCTAGTGTCTCAGTGTCACCATGTGTCAGTGTCCCCACATCTCCCAGTGTCCCCTAGTGTCTCAGTGTCACCATGTGTCAGTGTCCCCACATCTCCCAGTGTCCCCTAGTGTCTCAGTGTCACCATGTGTCAGTGTCCCCACATCTCCCAGTGTCCCCTAGTGTCTCAGTGTCACCATGTGTCCCCTAGTGTCTGTGTCCCCATGTCTCCCCGATGCCTTTCCCCCATCCCTCACTTCCCTAAGCTGTAGGCTGTCTCTGCAGACTGGGAGCTGCTGTCTGGACTCTCTGTGCTGTGTAGCTGCTCCCCTGCAAATCAGTGAGTAGAGAGAGGCAGGGAAGGATATGCTGTAGATTACTATCCCTGCCTCTCTCCATACACAGTGACCCCTACTGGCCGGTGCTGGTATTGCAGAGTAATCTCCATTTATACTGAGAAAAATATTAGCATTTGTATTGCCAGTATTACTGCAATACCATTACGGCCAGGCAGCCTCGAATACAGGCTGTGCCTTAATATACCAGTCAGGTGGCAAACCGAAGAGTAGTGTGTGTGTAAAAAAAAAAAAAAAAAAAATTTTTTTTTTTTTTTTTTTAAATTGGGCCTATTCCATGGGCCTGGGCCTGGAGCTGCAGCTCCATTAGCCTCTATGTTAATCCGGCCCTGTGTATAACAGTGTAAATTTGCTGTCCCCTCAAAATAACTCCACACACAGCCATTAATGTCTAAACCGTCGGCAACAAAAGTGAGTACACCCCTAAGTGGAAATGTCTAAATTGGGCCCAATTATACATTTTCCCTTCCCGGTGTCATGTGACTTGTTGGTGTTACAAGGTCTCAGGTGTGAATGGGGAGCAGGTGTGTTAAAGGTGGTGTTATCGCTCTCACATTCTCTCATGCTGGTCACTGGAAGTTCAACATTGCACCTCCTGGCAAAGAACTAGGCTATAAGAAGATTGCCAAGACCCTGAAACTGAGCTGCAGCACGGTGGGCAAGACCATACAGTGGTTTCACAGGACAGGTTCCACTCAGAACAGGCCTCGCCATGGTCGACCAAAGAAGTTGAGTGCACATGCTCAGTGTCGTATCCACAGGTTGTCTTTGGAAAAATAGACATCCTAGATCTGCCACTAATGCTGCAGAGGTTGAAGGGGTGGGGGATCAGCCTGTCAGTGCTCAGACCATACGCCACACACTGCATCAAATTGGTATGCGTGGCTGTCGTCCCAGAAGAAAGCCTTTTCTAAAGATGATGCACAAGAAAGCCTGCAAATAGTTTGCTGAAGACAAGCTGATTAAGGACATGGATTACTAGAATCATGTCCTGTATTCCGATGTGACCAATATAAACTTATTTGGTTTAGATGGTGTCAAGAGTGTGTAGCGGCAACCAGGTGAGGAGTACAAAGACAAGTGTGTCTTGCCTACAGTCAAGCATGGTCTAAGCCTGCATGAGTGCTGCCGGCACTGGGGAGCTACAGTTCATTGAGGGAACCATGAATGCCAACATGTACTGTGACATACTGAAGCAGAGCATGATCCCCTCCCTTCGGAGACTGGGCCGCAGGGCAGTATTCCAACATGATAATGACCCCAAACACACCTCCAAGACGACCACTACCTTGTTAAAGAAGCTTAATGTAAAGGTGATGGACTGGCCAAGCAGTGATGGACTGGCCAACCCTATTGAGCATGTGTGGGGCATCCTCAAACGGAAGGTGGGAGAGCGCAAGGTCTCTAACATCCACCAGCTCCGTGAAGTCGTCATGGAGGAGTGGAAGAGGACTCAAGTGGCAACCTGTGACGTTCTGGTGAATTCCATGCCCATGAGGGTTAAGACAGTCCTGGAAAATAATGGTGGCCACACAAAATATTGACACTTTGATCCCAATTTGGACATTTCCGCTTAGGGGTGTACTCACTTTTGTTGTCAACAGTTTAGACATTAATGGCTGTGTGTGGAGTTATTTTGAGAAGACTGCAAATTTATATTGTAGCAGAGTGTCATTTCTTCAGTGTCACATAAAATAAAATATTTACAAAAAATGTGAGGGGTGTAATCTTTTTTGTGAGATACTGTGTGTATATATATATGTGTGTGTGTGTGTGTGTGTGTATGTGTATGTATGTATATATGTGTGTGTATAATATATATATATATATATATATATATATATATATATATATATATATATAAATTTTTTTTTTTTTTTAACATAATATAAAATTATTTCTCAGACATCATCTAAGTGAAGTTATTATGGTGCCAGGAGGCCCCTGGAGGCACTTAAATTCAAAGTTGCCTCCAGTGGCATTGTCCGCTTTATGCCAATCAGCATTGGTACTCCCCAGTTCCTGTAAGTGAAATTTCAGATGCCTTATGCCACCAGGGATTGCTGAGATCAGTGCTGGAGGCAGCGGTTCCTAAACCATTTAACTCCTGAAGGTAAGAGTGTGTCTAGGGGCCTTCTTGCACTTTGGTGCCTGTAGTGTTCCTTTAACTGTTTGGAGGAATGAAAATCCCCGCTTTGGAAATTGTGATATAAGGAACAAAAAAAAAGATTTTTTCCTAGCCTGGGTCATTGACTCTAGTGTGAAACTAGCTTTAGCAGTTTCTGCTGTATCTAGCTAGCTGCTACTGATAGAGGCACTTGAAACAAACTGAAGTCGGAAGATAAGAAATTGTCAGGCATATTGTCTTTGAGACTAGATGACCAAAATAAATTTTTTTGTTTTTTTTTATTGTTTGAAGAGAAAAAAATCATTTTTTATTTTTTGTTTCTCACTTTGTATAGTCCTGTGTGTGTGTGCGTGCAAGCACTCCATAACATTACAGCAGTAAATCCACCATGCACTAACAAGTTTTGAAACACAAAAGTTGTTGGTTTACAGAATACATAAGTATTTGCACACCTAATTTACTATAATAAGGAAAAGAAACCATCCGCCGTCATTTTTTTCATTCTAACCCCAAGTGGAAGTTGAGGGAGGGTTCCCAATCCAACATCAACCATAGTGACATGGCTTCTTAGATTCTTCTGAACTCCTCTTCCTCAGCAATTAGGATTGTTAATGCTGCCTCCACCAACACTATTAGTAATATTCAGCTTTAGGATAGTGTGATTAGCAGCTTGTCTCTTAAGTCTGATTCATCACCCTGAAGGAAACTTGATATTTCACAGCCCTTTCATGCTGTAATAACTTCTACTGCTGCTTCCATAGTTACATACTTACATAGCTGAAAAGAGACTTGCGTCCATCAAGTTCAGCCTTCCTCACATATGTTTTTGCTTTTGATCCAAAAGAAGGCAAAAAACCTAGTCTGAAGAGCTTCCAATTCTGCAACTAGCAAAAAATTGCTTCTTGAACCAAAAATACCAGTCAGATGTCTCCTTGGATCAAGCAGCTATTACCCCACTAATTAGAAATGATATCCCTGTATGTTATGTTTTTGAAAGTATTTATCCAATTGCAGTTTAAACATCTGTATAGACTCTGACAAAACCACCTCTTCAGGCAAAGAATTCCATATCCTTATTGCTCTTACTGTAAAAAAACCTTTTCTTTGCCTTAGATGAAATCTCCTTTCTTCAAGCCTAAATGTGTGACCTCGTGTCCTATGTATAGCCCTGTTTATGAATAGATTTCCAGATAATGGTTTGTACTGGCCCAGAATATATTTGTATAAAGTTATCATATCCCCTCTCAGGCGCCGTTTTTCCAAACTAAAGAGATTTACATTTTTTAACCTTTCTTCATAACTAAAATGCTCCATTCCTTTTATCAATTTTGTAGCTCATCTCTGCACTTTTTCTAGTGCCATGATATCCTCCTTTAGAACAGGTACCCAAAATTGAAAAGCATATTCAAGGTGTGGTCTTACCAGCGATTTATAAAGAGGCAAAATTATATTTTCATCTCGAATTTATGCCCCTATTTGTATATGACACAACCTTACTGGCCTTAGCTACGGCAGATTGACATTGCATATTGCTACCTAATTTGTTGTCTATGGCAATTCCCAAATCCTTCTCGTGTGTGGTTATCCCTAGTTCACTACCATTTAGGGTGTAAATTGCTTGTGCATTCTTAACCCCGAAGTGCATAACTTTGCATTTTTCTACGTTAAATTTAATCTGCCATTTTAGTCCCCAGTCCCCCAATTTATCCAAATCCCTCTGCAGCAAGGAAATATCCTGCTCACATTTTATTACTTTACAAAGTTTTGTGTCATCTGCAAACACTGCTACATGGCTTTCAATGCCAATTTCAAGATCATTTATAAATATGTTAAATAAAAGCAGTCCCAAAACAGAACCCTGAGGGACACCACTTACCACTTTTGTCCAGCTTGAAAATTTACCATTTATGACAACTTGTTGTACTCTATCCTTAAGCCGATGTTCTACCCAAGAACAAGAATATTCATCCTGACCAATTTATTTTAGTTTGAAGACTAACCTATTGTGAGGAACCGTATCAAATGCCTTGGCAAACTCCAAGTAGATCACATCCACTGCAACACCCTGATCTATATTTCTACTTACTTCTTCATAGAATGCAATTAGGTTAGTTTGACATGACCTATGTTTCATAAAACCATGCTGCTTATTGCTAATAACACAGTTCTTCCCAATGAATTCCTGAATATTATCCCTTAATAGCAGTTCAAATAATTTCCCAGTCACAGAAGTTAAGCTCACAGGTCTATAATTTCCAGGCAAGTATTTTGAACCCTTTTTTAAATATAGGAAGAACATCTGCCTTCCTCCAATCCTTCGGTACAATACCTGAAACAAAAGAATCTTGAAAAATTAAATACAGAGGTTCACTTATTTTCCCACTTAGCTCCTTAAGTACTCGTGGGTGGATACCGTCAGGCCCCGGAGCTTTATTTACATTAATTTTCTTCAATAGCTGTAGCACCTTGTCTCGAGTTATCCAATCACAAGTTATCTGCAAGTTTGTTGCAGCAATCATTTGCATATCTCTTGCCATAGGATCCTCATAAATATATACTGAAAAAGTTATTTACATTTTCTGCCTTTTCCTGGTCTTCATTGGCTAACAGACCCATCTCTGTTTTCAGTGTACCTACACTTTTATTTTTTGTTTTGTTTTTTAGAATTAATGTACTTGAAACATTTTTGGGGGTTGGTTTTGCATTCTTTGGCTATCAATTTCTCATTTTCTAGTTTAGCCACTTTAATTGCCTTTTTGCAAGTATTATTGGCTTCCTTATCTTATATAGGATGCCTCTGATTTGTCCGATTTAAATGCCCTTTTCTTATTTTGAATCTCTTGTTTTACTTCTCTACTAAGCCACATTGGTTTTAATTTGTTTCTTTTATATTTATTACCCAATGGTACATACTGTGAAATGTACCTTTCTAATATTTGTTTGAATAGTTCAAATTTTTCCTCAGTGGTTTTATCACTAAGGAGTTTATGCCAGTCAATATGTTGTAGAGCTGCCCTAATCTTATTAAAATTGGCTTTTTTTAAATTATACGTTTTAATATACCCCACGTGCTTTTGCTTTTTTGAGTTTATTTCAAAAGTTACCATATTGTGATCACTATGTCCCAAATGCTCCCCTACTTGAATGTTGGTTAAAAGATCAACATTGTTTGTTATAACTGGATCCAGACAAGCATCCTTTCTAGTTGGTGCTTGTACCAGTTGTGACATAAAGGTGTCATTTAACACATTCAAAAGCCGGATTCCCCTTGCTGAAGTACTAGTCCCTCTATCCCAATTTATGTCCGGGTAATTTAAAATCTCCAATAATTATTGTGTTATCCCGATTTGCAGCTTTCCCAATTTGCTCTAACAGCAGTTCTTCCTCATTAATATTTACATTTGGTGGTTTATAACATATCACAACCAATAACTTATTTCCCTTTGTTTGCCCCAAGCAGATATCTACCCATAACGCTTCCACATTTTCCTCGTCACACTCCACATGCCTAAGATTTGACTTTAATTCATGGCTGACATACAAACATACCCTTCTTGTTTTTCCTATCCTTCCTAAATAACGTGTACCCATTTAAGTTAACTGCCCAGTCATGTTTCTCATCCCACCATGTTTCTGTTATTCTGTATTGTTTAGTGTATGCTATTGCCTCTAGTTCCCCCATTTTGTTATATAGGCTCCTTGCATTCGTAAGCATACATTTAATATTACCATGAGTCAACTGTACTTTTTGTGGATTATCAATATTGCATACCTCCTCTGTTCTGAGATTCCCCTCCCCCCATCTCCACCCCCATTGTTCTGAGCTAAGGCCCATCTCATTTCTATCCTATCTCCATTTTCTAGATTGCTTTGAGCCTCCCCCCCTACTACTAGTTTAAAATCTCCTCCAACCTTCTAGCCATCCTATCCCCCAGCACAGCAGACCCTCTTCCGTTTAGGTGAAATCCATCACGACTATACAGGTTGTACCCAAGCGCAAAATCGGCCTCTCTAATCTCCCGCTGCCTTTCTGCTGTAGCGCGCGGCACAGGTAATATTTCTGAAAATATTACCTTGGAGGTCCTTTTCTTTAGCTTACTTCCTAGATCCCTGAACTCACTCTTTAGGACCTTCCATCTTCCTCTGACTTTGTCATTGGTACCAATATGAACCATGACAGCTGGGTCATCCCCAGCCCCTCCCAATAATCCCTCCACTCTGTCGGCAACATGCCGGACCCGAACACCTGGGATACAGCAAACTGTCCGGTTGAGTCGATCAGAGTGGCAGATTACCCTATCTACTCTCTTAATAATAGTCCCCTACCACCACAATCTGTCTAGACTTCCTTACCCTCTCAACCCCACCTGTACTAGAGGGGCTGTTAGAAGGAACAGCTTCCTGCAGTACAGCTACTCCTGAGCTGATGCTCCCAACATCTTCACTCAAACGGGCAAATCTGATAGGCTACACTAGATCAGAACTAGCTAAACCTTTCCTCTTCCCTCCCCCTCTTCTTCCTCGCCCCACTGTTACCCAGCTATGTGCCTGTTCTCCAACTGTCTCATCTCCTCCCACTCCACTACCTGCACCCACTAAACTTTGCTCAGTGAGCAGCAGACTCCTCTCAAGATTATCAATCTCCCTCAGTGTTGCAATTTGCCTCTCCAGATCTCCAATCTGAGCTTCTAGAAAAGCCACTCGCTCACACCCACCACAGAGGTATGGACCCTGGACAGATTAATCCAGGCATGCATACATGCAGCAGGATGTACACAGAGTAAAACTTGTAATCTTGCTAGCACTCACCCCCAGGTACCAAAAAACATAAGTGTGCAAAAACAATATTTACCCTCTTGGTTTAAACTCCCTTGTAGTTTCAACTACTGTTGTTTTAACTCCTACTTAAAAGAAACTACTTGAAATGGCTACTTTCACGCAAACTCCAGTGAGCAACCTCTGAGAGTCAGTAGTGGGTTTATATTGGCAATGCAAATCCCACACAGGTGGAAATTAAGGGGCATTCCCCCTAATTAGATCATCATCAGCAGCACCCACAAGGAGGGGAATAGAAACAACAAAGGTAAAAAAAAAAAAGAAAGCAAAAGGAGGGAAAACATTTTAAATAAAACCAGCAAGGAGAAAATATAGAAGAATAAAAAAAGGGACACAGTTTAAATATATCCAGCAAAGAAGAAAAATATATATGAAAAGGGGGAAAAAGTTACAAAAAATCAAAATGAAAACGGCAAGGAGAAAAATAAATTAAAAAGGGTAAAAGTTAATAAATTTAAATACAAAAAATTAAACCTGCTTTTTTTCGACTTGGTATTAACTAATACCAACCACAGTCCACCAGTTCTCCAACAAACTCCTGTTGTTTTAACTCCTACTTAAGAGACTACTTGAAATAGCCTACTTTCAAGCAAACTCCAGTGAGCCCCCTAGCACATCTTCTGTGTTTTATGGTGCTCAGAGCAAGGGTTCGATGAAACCAATGCACTAGTTGCCAATACCTCAAAAAACAACTAGGGGAGAGCTCAGCAGAATGCTGGTGCCATCAGTGCCACTCTTTACAGAGGTGGTAGAGCAGAATACACAAGCAGTGTCCCCAATGTCAGATCTTGGTGGTGATGAAGAATCTAGTGACGATACTGCTCCCCCCCCCTCCCCCCCCCCACAAGTCAGTGTTACAAAGGAATTAGAGGACAGATGTTTTTAAGCTGAGGGGCAACGGTCCACCATTTTCTGCACTTAGGGTGCACTCACCACTTTGTCTAATCTTTGTGTTCTGTAGAATTGCCTAATTTCATGGAAACCATTGGAGCTTCATTTCCTACTAGTTCCAGAAGTAGCTCATCCAGTGAGATTAAAACCACCTCCCTTTCCATTAGCACTAGTCAACCAACTGCTCATGTAGAGGCTAGTGTTGTGACTGCTGCCAAAGATACAAACATCTTCATCTACCACAAGGCCAAGGCTAGTTGATTACACTGTAGCAAAGTTTACGCAAACTTGTGCAGAAAGAAAGTGAGTAGGGGGTGATTGATTTATCTCACTAGTGCAAATCTGTACCTTTACTGATGTCACCGATGGCAGAGGAGGGGTAATGTTAAGCCAGTACTACTAGGTGAAAGTAACAGACAGCCTTCCAGTCCATGTTATCCCAGGGACATGTCTGCCAGCCCACTTCACATTTTGTTGGATTTAATGTCAGGGGCATGACAAAACAGCATGCTAATTGGACTGCCCAGCTATAGGGGAAGCTTTCTTTTCTGATAGAAGGGAAACCCTTTAAATACACATTGCTGAGCTTTAAGATTTAGCTCAGCAATATGCGTTTCCCTCGTGATACACATTTAGCAGGAAGATAGTACTGTTCTTGTATTCTATTATTGAATGAATAGCTGGCTAAGCCTGTAGGTCAGGAGGTGCACTTCATCACAGATTTATGGAGTGCTCCTTGTGGCCTTCAACTTTTTGGCAGCGCACTGGTGGCAGCCCCGGGTGCCTAGGTGATGGTTATGGAGGTTGTGCAACCTTACACAAGCATGTCAGGCTTGGAGTGGATTTGCAGGGCAGCAGAGCTGTTGCTCTCTTCTGCTAAATTCTGAAGTTATGGGCGAAAAGAACATTTAACTAATTATATTGCATGCATTCAGACAAATGGAGAGAAGATAGGATAGCAAACGGACACAAATCTGCACATTGGATTTGTGGTTGCCAACTGTAGCAGAGCTCCTATATCTTGGCTGGATATCCCCACTGAAATTCCCTCTAAGCTTGAAGAAGAACCCTTTAGTGATTATAGCCCCTTTTCACACACATCAGACGAAACATAATGCTAGGGGGGAACATCTTTTATACACAGACCCCCTGCATGGGATCTTTATTCACATAACGAGGGTTGCAACATTCACTGCTTAAGTTGTGCTCAAGTCTGCATACCCTGGCAGAAATGTAAACCAATGCGCCCTTCCCACCACGTGTAGTTACGCCAATCAGGCGTGTTGGTGGGTGGGGCTTATCTCTGATTCCCCAGTTCGTGTTTTCCATTGTTATGCCCTGTTACCGTGGCAACCAATTAACGTTATATTGTATATAACTAATGATCATATCTACCACACTACTCTTGAAATATTAAAGTATTATGTAGGTGTAGCTAATTGTGTATATACCAAAGATGTGTATTACCTTTCCTTATACTGTTATTATGTAGGTGGAGCTAATTGTAACAGTATAAGGAAAGGTAATACACATCTTTGGTAAATACAATTAGCTCCACCTACATAATACTTTAATATTTCAAGAGTAGTGTGGTAGATATGATCATTAGTTATATACAACATAACGTCAATTCGTTCCAATGGTAACATGTCATAACAGAAAGCACAAACTGGGAGAATATGAGATAAGCCCCGCCCACCAACACGCCTGATTGGCGTAACTACACGTGGTGAGAGGGCGCATTGGTCTCATACTCGCGTTACTCCGGTCAGCTTTTTTGGCGCGAGAAATCCACTTCTGATTGGCACAGAACAGCTTATCAAATTAACAAATGACCGCACAGGTCAGTACAATAGCTTACTGCCTTTGACAAAGGCGCTTAAGTAGCGCCGAAATGCATTTGGCTTAACGGATATTTATTTTAACTGCACGGCACCAAGTTTATTTTTCACTATTTGGGGTGTTTGGGTGAGGATGTTTAACCTGGTGTACTCAGAGCAATTTCAGGACTTATGGGGGCTCTTTAGGAGACGGCAGCTAGTAATCTTCAAATCTAGGGTTACCACAATAGCACTGACTCCTATCTGGCCGATAATCAGGAGACCGCAAGTTTGCTACTGAGGATTAAACGAAATTTGTACAATTTGATCAATATTCAACTCAGCTTTTGGATACAGTTTAGTAATGTGAACTCACGTGTGCTTATCAGGAGCAAGCTGTGTTTATAACCAAATGATATATTCTGTAAGAATAAGCCATTAAAAGCCTAATCGGGTTGGATCTGACTTACACGTCTTATTTAATTTGGTTTATCCACTACAGACAGTCTCTATTATTCAAGCTTCACACTTTGAGATACTTAAAGGACCACTGTAGTGCCAGGAAAACACTCGTTTTCCTGGCACTATAGTGCCCTGAGGGTGCCCCCACCCTCAGGGTCCCCCTCCTGCCGGGCTGCATGGTGAGGAAGGGGTTAAAACTTACCTTTTTTCCAGCGCCGGGCGGGGAGCTCTTCTCCTCCGATCCTCCTCCTCTCCTCCCATTCGGCTGAATGCGCATGCGCAGCAACAGCTGCGCGCGCATTCAGCCGGTCTCATAGGAAAGCATTTACAATGCTTTCCTATGGACGCTTGCGTGCTCTCACTGTGATTTTCACAGTGAGAATCACGCAAGCGCCTCTAGTGGCTGTCAGTGAGACAGCCACTAGAGAATTTGGAGGCTGGATTAACCCATTTATAAACATAGTTTCTCTGAAACTGCTATGTTTATAAAAAAAAAAAAAAATGGGTTAACCCTAGTTGGACCTGGCACCCAGACCACTTCATTAAGCTGAACTGGTCTGGGTGCCTAGAGTGGTCCTTTAACTTTATTCCTCTATGCTGCAATCCCTATAGGTTTGCCTATCCCCCACAGGTCAGCTGAGCTTCACTGCTCTCATCAGGGATCTAGACGTGGAGTGTTTTATTAAATTAACTTTATTTGTATTTTTTTTTTATGTATCTAAAGGTTAACAAATAAATGTGTTTTTAATTCATGTGAAACTCTGAGGAATCTCTAACGTGCACCTCGGACTTTTTGTCCTAGGATCACATCCTTCTTCTAAAGTTCATGCAAGACAACCAAAGACTTTGCATGACTTGGAGGCATTTTGCCAAGATGAATGGGCAGCTATACCACCTGCAAAAATTAGGGGCCTCATAGACAACTATTACAAAAGACTGCACACTGTCATTGATGCTAAGGGTATGCAGACTTTTGAACAGGGGCCATTTCATTTTATTCTTTGTTGCCATGTTTTGTTTTATGATTGTGCCATTCTGTTATAACCTATAGTTGAATATGAATCCCATAAGAAATAAAAGTGTGTATTGCCTGCTCACTCATGTTTTCTTTAGAAATAGTACATATATTACCAATTCTCCAAGGGTATGCAAACGTGTGAGCACAACTGTATTTCCCCATACAAAATACCCCCCAAATGCTACAAAATGGCAGATATTGCATTGCCATTATGCCAGGCAATATTGTAGGCTTTTTATTTTATTTATTTATTTATTTTCTGCTAGCTCTCCAAATAGCTTTCCCAAACATGTTTTGGTGCCACAATTTGGAAGAACTAAGGCTGGGTGGATTTAAAATGACACATGTCAATTTGTGTGTGTGTATGTTTGTATATGTCTCTGTATATGTCTGTTAAATGTCAATGTGTGTCTGTCAGTTTAGGTACCTGCCCCCTCTAATCGGAGAGAGAGAGGTATTTTTCCTCACGCCGTGCTGGTTTCACCACGGCTTGTCCCGCCTCCGTGGCGAAGATCATCAATCTTGATGATCTCAGCGAAGTCAATGCTTTCCCATAGGAATGCATTGGGAGGATATTGTTCCTGTTCTCTATTGGTAACATTCAGCACCTCCATTCAGAGTGTAGAAACGCTGAACATGCACACTGTGCAGCACTGACCCAGGACTCTCTAGTGGCCATTTGAGGTGTTGCTAGGCAGCAATGTAAACACTGCCTTTTCCCTGAAAATGCAGCGTTTACTTTGAAAAAGCTACAGGGACAGGCTATAGGCACCAGAAGAACTATGTTAATCTGTAGTAGTTCTGGTGACAATGGTGTCCCTTTCAGAACTGTAGGTTACCCGTTGTAAATTAAGCTTTGCTCGTTTTTAAAATGCTGGCTCCTAACTGTTTTCTCTCCTAGATTACAAACAAGTTTTGTCAAGCCCTGAGTTAATGCATCATGCAAGTTTACACCTGTAGCAGTACTTACCCAATCCATGAGCTGGCTTGTGTCCTCCACATGAGCTGATCATTTCAATTCTGAGCGGGCTGCCCGTGCCGACCTTAAACGGTCACATGGCTCGCTGATTATGATTAAACTAGTTGCTTATAAAGGAGCACTGGGAGCCCCAGGTAGTTTCAGGCTCCCATTGGTCCACGTTATTCCATTGCCACATGAAAGCACACTTTGGGGGCGCAGGCATGATGTAAACCAATCACAAGTAACTAATACGATATTTAACCTCCCTAGCCCCGTTCACTGTGCCCTATTGTGGTTTCTGTTCCTGGACCCTTTAGTGCATTCATTGATCTATTGTGTTCTAATCTGTTATTGACCTTGGCTTCGTTACTGACTCCGCGTTTATCTTTAACTCTTTCCTGTGTTGTTTGCCTGTTTGACTGATTACCGTGTACCTGACTCTGACTAGTTCTCACTTTCGCTTTTTCACTGTTACACTAACCACGTTACTGACTATGCTTTGTCTTACTATGTTAAGTACGGCCATTCTAAGACCCGGTTTTATGGTATTTCCTTGTTTTGTTCCTTGCTGTCCTGAACTCTGCGTGTTGGGGTATCACACCGTGACAACACATGAACAAGCAGTTCAGTTGCTTTCTATCTAGAGGCAATGTTAAATAGTGTGTATGGAAACCAATATAATTAACTTTATATTTTTGTGAACTATTCAGTTGATAAATATGAACAAGTACCTTTCAAAACCACCTCTTACAAAAAAGTAGGAAAATAATTTAGATTTTGTTTTTACAGTCCCAGAACGGATGCCTGAGATAGAGCTGAAAACAAAAATCCAAGAAAATAATGAGCAAATAACTTTAAAAGGTCACAAGGTAACCGTTAAACTAAATGTTATGCGTGTTATATCATTATATAAGTAGAGTTTCTCCTTCTGCATTTCTATTTTTAACTTGCTATCTTTTTTTTTTATTCTTTTATCTCCCCCTCGTCTTTCTCCTTCTCCTTATTTTCTGTACTTCTGTCTCCTTCTACTTTTGTACCTCTCTTTTAACCTACATACTTTTTTAAAATCAAACGAGAAATCTGATTTCTACTTTGTAATCATGGAGGTTGGGGAAAAAATGAAATCTCTTCAGTGTTTTGTTTTTTTCTTTTCCATAAAATATTTGAAACTGTAAATAATTGAACATGATGGACCCCAGAGCCTTAATAAAGTCTTGTCATAAAATACACTTTTGCTTTCTTTTCCTGTGATTGTTAGAAGCATGAAGCTATGTGGTTTTTATTCTCAGTGTGCATGGTTTTAATATTTTTTTAAAAAAAAATTTTACCACTCTAATAGTGACTGACTTTTTTTTGTATATACATTAGGATGAATTGAAATGTACTTTGATTAATGAAGAGCATGCAAATATTATTCAGCAACAGGAGCAAACCATTGAAGATTTGAGGACTAAACTTGCAGAACATAAAAAACAATGCATAGATTTAAATATATGCAGAGACCACAATCGGGACCAGAATGGGGTATGTTCTGCACTTTTCACTGGAGCAGACAATGGCCAACATATGACAACTAAGCAAAGTGTAGAAGTAAAATCTGTACAGACCTCACCTATAGAACAATACTCCATGAAGAATGTGCCTTTCTTTTGTGCATTGCCACAACCCACTGACCGAGAGATTAGAGCAAAAAGTACTAAAATACCTTCTGTTTTGGACATTCAGTCACATTTTACTTACTACTCTGAGTTGTCAGTGGTTTTATCACCAAAGCCAAATTCGCTGCAGTTTGATCCACGCTGTTTCACAGATGCAGCATCACAATGTACAGAACATTCACTGGAGGAGACCATGCCATTACTACCTGCATCTCCCAGTACCTATATAGCTACCTCAGCAGCACATATGGAATCCATAACCTCAAGTGATTCAAAAGCTCACATTGGGGAAATACCCAGAATCCTCTCTCCTTCACAAAGTTGTTCGAACAATCTCCTACCATTATCTCCGCTTACGAATTCACCTGCAAACATAGCCATTCCTTTTGTTTCAGGTCAAACAGAGATGCCACCTCCTGATATGCATATTCCATGTCCTCCTCCTCTTCCATCACATCTGTGCATTGGAACACTACAAAGTTTGCCACCTCCACCACCTCCTCTGCCAACTGGTATGGGATTTCATTCTCTTTATCCACCACCACCTCCTCCGCCGCCTCCTCCCCCTCCATTTAACCATTCTATATTTGGCTCGGGTATTCCGCCTCCTCCACCACTTCCACCAAGGATGGGGGACATAACATCTAATATTGCTCCGCCGCCACCACCACCTCCGCCTCCACCACCACTTCCTTTAGGAATGGGTACTGGGTCTGTTTTACCTTTCATAATCAATTCCCAACCTCCCCCACCACCTCCTCTTCCAGTTGCTTTTGGGGGTTCCTCTGCTCAGTCATCCATTTCTAGTTTACCTCCCCCACCGCCACCACCTCCCCTTCCCTTGTCTGGACAAATTCCTGCACCCCCAACCTTTTTGACATCCCATATGCAAGGCTCCGTGCAGCTTGCCTTTGCATCAGCACCAGTACCTGGTTATCTAAAACCTCCTCTGCCAACTGGATTATTTGCAATGGGATTTAATCAAGATAAAGGGAATAGAAAGGCCGCTATTGAACCTTCAAAACCTATGAAACCCCTCTACTGGACAAGAATTGAACTACATGGAAGAAGGTAAATTAATAACATATATAGTTAATGTTTGCTATTTATTTTGTGGCCTCCGCTGTCCATTTAGAAGTAAGGGGGGAAAAAGTTTTTGATTTAGATTTACAAACCCACAGGAGAATGCACACGTAAAAATAATTGGTTTCCATTTCCCTACAGGCCCCCACACACAGTCACACACAACATATTACAACTATTTACACATGCGCACACACAGATACACACTGACACTCACTGGCATATACACAGCTTGACACACAGATACACGCACTGGCATATAAAGACAACTTGAAACACACTCTGGTACTTGCACACAATCTGACATACATTGCAGCCACCTGTAAGCTTACATTTTGGACTGGGCTGCGGCTGATGGGAGTGAGCCTCTACATACTGCATGTGGTGCTGCCTCCTTCTCCCTCCCACGTGACTGTCTTTTTAGCTGGGATTAGGTGACCTTCCTCTCAGCCAGAAGAAACTGCTGGAGCCTGTCAGGCTCTTAAAGGGGCAGGGCACCCGACCAGGCCCCTGTTCTGGAACACTAACCATCAGGTGAGTAATCAGTAGGGGGGGCAGTTATTGAGGGCATTTATTATATGTACTAGCCTGAAAATCAAACACATTCTGACATACATTGTATGTCAGAGTGTGTTATTTCCAGGATATTACACATGATATGCACGTGTCGGGGAGCCTCATTAAAAATGCGTTTGTCTCCCAGACCTACCGGGGTACTTGGGATTTCTGCATGCACTAATCTGTGCTTAGAAATGTGTCAAAAGTAACATAGGTATACATTAAACTGGTGCAGAAAGGTGTGAACATCTTAAAGGAACACTATAGTTACCTAAATTACTTTAGCTAAATAAAGCAGTTTTAGTGTATAGATAATTCCCCTGCAATTTCACTGCTCAATTCACTGTCATTTAGGAGTTAAATCACTTTGTTTCTGTTTATGCAGCCCTAGCCACACCTCCCCTGCCTATGATTGACAGTGCCTGCATGAAATAAAAAACTGGTTTCACTTTCAAACAGATGTAATTTACCATAAATAATTGTATCTCAATCTTTAAATTGAACTTTAATCACATACAGGAGGCTCTTGCAGGGTCTAGCAAGCTATTAACATAGCAGGGGATAAGAAAATCTTAATTAATCAGAACTTGCAATAAAGAGAGCCTAAATAGAGCTCTCTTTACAGGAAGTGTTTATGGAAGACTGTGCAAGTCACATGCAGGGAGGTGTGACTAGGGTTCAAAAACAAATGGATTTAACTCCTAAATGGTAGAGGATTGAGCAGTGAGGCTGCAGGGGCATGTTCTATACACCAAAGCTGCTTCATTAAGCTAAAGTTGTTCAGGTGACTATAGTGTACCTTTAACTAGAGTCCATAGCATTTTATATAACGAAAACTGCCTTAGTTAGAGATGTGCTTTAAATGTATATATTTTTTATCAGATAATACTTTTAAATAAGAACATTAGTACCATATTTATTAACATGTAAATGTCTTGATGTGAAAATTCATATTTCTTTATGAAATTGTCTTTTAATGTGTAAAAAGCATTATAATTTTTGTAGATAATGCCCAATTCAGATATTGACCTTATGCAGACCATTTAATAAAAGGTTTCATTGTGTGGTGAACTGGGTGTGAAATGCTCAAAACATTCCTCTGCTAGTCATAGACGTATTGACATACTACAGTTGTTTTATCGCTTTTTAGTTTTTTTAATGTGTGAAAGGAAGGACAGAATGTGCAGTGCCTGTGGATTGTCTGGATTTAATTTAGTTAATTGGGAATTTTGATCTGTGTGAATCAATATTTCAATACAAGTATTGCTATAAAAAGACTATTCCAATTCTTAAACAGCTCTCTGAAGGTGACAATTCCTAAATCCCTCACCCCACTAAACACTATAAAAAATTAAATATAATGGGGTGAGGCAGAGGCATCCAATCTAGAGCTTTATTCAAATTTGCATTATAAATAATAATAATGGCAAATATATGTATCTCTTATATAACACTGACATATTTCACAGTACTATTATAAAAAGAGGATATTTGAAGGCCCTGCTCATTGGATAAAAATTAAGTGAAATAACTTTTGCAATCATGTGTTAATGAAAAAGATTAGTTTATTTTTTAATGGAAAGAAAGTAATTTGGCATTAGACACTCACCCCCTCTACCCTGAGAAGAACAAAGTGTTCCCACACATTGAGTCAGTAATGTGAGTGACTTACCTTCAGTTTTTTGGAAAAAAAAATTGTGCCCTATTAGCTTATACGAACTGCATCTGCAGAGGTAGTAGGTGTACTCGCAGAATCAGCCAATCCGGAACAAAATTACTACAATTAAAACGCATTTAAGAACATTACAACGACCACAACATTTTAGAATACATTTAATGGCTGTCATCTTCCTGATTGGACAGGCAATACAACAAAATAAATAATGCGGACCTAGTGTCCATCAAATCTTAAGCTGCTTATTTGCTGTATCCCCCAAAATATAATCTCCATCAAATCTATTCCATTTTTTTTTTTTTTACCACGGCCAGAAAGCAAAGAATCTGGAGATATGAAAAAAAAATGATACGTTAAGTAACATAGGGCTTTTCGAAGTCACCGAATTTTGTTGAACCACCGATCGTCCACAATTTAGAGAAATTGCAATTTATGTAAAACCAAATGTACAATTAAGGCAAATTGCAATCTATATGAAACTAAATGCTCAAGTTGGATCGTGGTCCCCATAAATGCATTTTGAACGGTTTTATTCTTGAATACACACTGGTGCATCCATTTTCTTATGGGACAATATAGTAGTCCCCATGAAGATAACTTTGGTTACCTGATATGGGCATTTTGAGCCTTTTTTTTTTTTTTTTTTAAACCCAAAACTTTATTTGTACATATTCATTGATATTTCACAAAGGGCTTTCACAGTCCGAGTGTTACACATTCAGGAGATGCAGTAGAATACAAATCGTGAGTACAGCAATACACCCAACCTGTATACCTTTGCAAGTTTTTTTAAATTAATTTTATAGTATCAAATGAGAAACATGCCATCATCCAGTGCAAAGATGACTTTAATTTGTATGGTAGAGAGAAGTAAAGGAGTAGAGATGACCTCATAACTCATCAAACTACTGTTTGGTTTTCAAAGTGACGATCCCATATCGATTTACAGACCCCTAATATGTTTAGCTCTCACTTAAACAATGCAGTGCAGTTAGAAGCTGTGAAACCTATGCAGATATGGGTGAACTATTTAACATCTAGAGAGACTTCACCAATAAGGGCTCTGTATGTTTTACAGGAAATTACATTTAGAGAGAGCTAGTTCTATCTGTCCAACAAACTTTGTATTTTTCTAGGATCCAGCATGGGTGCAATTGCATTGTCCCAAATTGAAAAAAATAAGTGAACTGAATGACTGTGACCATCATTGTAGAATTGTCATCTGGATTAACATCCAACATAGCACTCCTTCATTCTGCTGATTCGGGGAATTTTGTGGAAAAAGTCACCAGTTTTTCTGAGAATTGTCTTAAATATGTATGAAAAAGGTACTTGGTGTGAGTAGGCCACCTACAGAAATTGTAGTTTATAAAAGAAGAGTTTGTATCATTCCTTTTGGAAACAGTTGTACTCCGAGATATGAATTATTTTGTGAGTCTAATCTGCCAAACATCCTCAAACCAATGAAGCAGTCTGACATGCCGGCCAGTCTGTAGATCAGTACATACAACTATTCATTTACAGCCATATGAAAAATTTATCTGACTTGTACAAAAATATCTATGAAACAAAGTTATTTTGATTAATCAGGGGTATCACTCGTCCAGCACCTAGCTAATCTTGGTTCCATGTGGGCACAACTACAGAATACTCTAACCTGATCTGGGATTCAGAGCCACTTGACAATCATACACTACTAGGCCACTTTACTCTTTAAGTACTGTGCTATAAACTGGTCCCTCTCTTTATTGGTTGCTAATAGATGACAAGGCAATTAATCTAGTGCTCTATGCTATGGACCTTATTCAATCACTCTACATCACTAATGTGTTACACACATTTTTATTAAAACATTAGCTATCAAACCAGTGACTGCTATCACTCCACCTGATACTTTTCAAGTCAAGGTGAAGGAAGAGGGGTTTGTGTCAGGGTGGGTGTCCGATGCCCGGGACCCAGACCCAGAGAAGGATAGTAAGCTAAACCCAAAACATACACACAAGACATGAGGAAAACATGAACCTAACATGGGCATGACTGGACATGGACTGGGTATACAAACTAAAACAAGACAACATAGGCAAAACAAGAGGAGAAATAACTAAGTACTAAATATGGAAATCATGGGGGTTTAGTCACACTATATGATCATACATTGCATAAGCCTGCCAACAACGCCAATGTACACCATATCTGGCAGGTCCTACACTGCCTAATGTATGCTAAAACAACCAAAAGACATATATAGCACTTACCTGCAAGAAAGGGCAGAAGCCTTGAGGAGCTGCCTGCAGGAACACTGAAACAGAGTGAATGATGGAAAACAAACGGGTGTGACAGCATAAAACAAACATTTAAATGAAACCAGGAGACTGGGAATCCCAGGGATGGATTACAGGAATGAACTCAGAAATCCCAGCATAAAAAAAAAAACAGACATAGAATAGAAAACCAAAAACCAAGAAAAACTAAACAAGAATTGTAACAAGAGTACTGGATACTAGAAGCCGAGACCAGACATCTCCACAGAACAGAGCAGGACGTGACAGTTTGTCAGTTTATCTTTAGCATGACTGGAGTTGACCCAAATGTAATTGTATTAGGTTAAGTAAAGCCGTTGGGATTGGCCATGTGGCATCATCCATACATGCCATCAGAAAAGCAGATTTATTGATGTGGCTCTCGATGATGCCATGCATTGTCCTTCACAGGCTTTTTACAAGGATTAGTTGGTGAATCTGGGAAAAGGCTATTGACTAGTGTTCTGACCTCTACCTGTCTCAATGTGAGTAATAGTTATGATCTTTTCCACTAACCCCAGCCAGCCTGAGGTCCAGTAGTCTTGCTATTTCTCTACAGTTAGGAATCTTGCTCTCTCTCAATTCAGACTGAAAACATAGCAAGCTAATAAACAAAATAGTGGATAAAGCACTAAAAATAATAATAAAAAATAATTGGTGAAGCAAAATAACCTGTGAACCAATCAATGAAAATAGTTCACATACAAATATAAGTTCAAAGTGAAAGCGCACACAAAATCCATACATGTTATCCTTCTTGGTTTGTGTGAAGCTACACATTTTCCAATGTATACATTTTAATCTAAGACCTTAAGAATTAATAAAGAACTTCTCATCGCATAGCATGTTTTCGCCCTATTGTGCAATCACACTTAAAGGGACGCTATAGACACCAAAAAAAGCATTGGCTTAATGAAGTAGCTTTGGTATTTAGATCATGCCCTGCCTTTTCACTGCTAAATTCTTTGCCATTTAGGAGTCAGCTCAATGAAGTGGTCTGGGTGCCAGGTCCATCTAGGTTTAACCTTGCAGCTGTAAACATAGCAGTTTCGTAGTAGCGGTCTCATTGACAGCGGCTTGAGGCGCTTCCATGCTTCTCACTGTGAAAATCACAATGAGAAGATGCTGACGTCCATAGGAAAGCTTTGAGAAATGCTTTCCTATGGACTGTTTGAATGCACGCGGCACTTGTCGTTCGGCACTGATGTCGGAAGAGGGAGAAGAGTTCCCCAGTGCCAAGGGAGCCTGGTGCTGGAGAAAGGTAAGTGTTTAACCCCCTCTGCCTGGTGAGAGTAGGACCCTGAGGGTAAGGGCCCTAAAGACCCTATAGTACCCGGAAAACGAGTTTGTTTTCCTGGCACTATAGTGATCCTTTAACTACTGTTTATGTAGCCTTAGGCACACCTCCCTGCATGTGACGTACACACCCTTCCTAAACACTTCTGTAAAGACTTATCTAATGTTTACACTTCCTGTGTTGCAAATTCTGTTGATTTTTTTATTTCTTATCTCCTGCACTGTGAATAGCTATCTAGACCCTGCAGTGATCTCCTCTGTGTGATTAAACTTCAATTTACAGAGCACGAGATAAAAACTTTTAAAGTAAGTTACATGTAAATTGAAACCAAAAACTGCTTCTTTAAGGTAAATTTGTTTTGATGGCTATAGTGTCCCTTTTTTAGTACGTGAACTCGCTCTTTTTAACCCCTTAAGGACGGCGGGCGTGCTATGCCGTCCTTGGGGACCTGGCTCTAAATGCCGGCGGGCGGCACAGCACGTCACTGCCTTCCTATGTACTTGCCCGTTACGGCCATCCTGGGTCATGTGATTGCGAGGACCTCACAATCACACGGACAGCATAGCCAGCAGGGGGAGTGCCTGTAATGACAGGTACTACTCCCCCTGCTGCCTGTAAAATGTAAAAAAAAAGTGTCTAAGTGTGTTTTTAACATTAATATTAATATGTATATATAATATATATATCTCAAAATACACAAAGAATGATATTGAAAAAGTCTTCAAGCAAGACGAAACGCGTAGACTTATATTTTTACCTTCAATCAAAGTTCCAGCTGTTTATTTCTCGTGATCCTGATTACGGCAGTTTGATTTACTCCCAGCCAAAAAACGACAATTTTTCACATATCGGGTGGGTGTGGACCGGTGTGCTCTTCTGGCGCTGCAAGCAGGGTAAGTTAACTGGGATACTCCCAGAGCTTTTTCCGGCTTGGGAGGTTTCTCAGTACACCCTTAGCAGAGCCATGATGGCCCGAGGGTTTTAAGAGTTCAATGTCCCACCCGCCTGATTGAATTTTTTATAAATTCTTTATTTTTTATTTTTTTTAAAGGACCACTCTAGTACCAGGAAAACATACTCGTTTTCCTGGCACTAGAGTGCCCTGAGGGTGCCCCCACCCTCAGGGACCCCCTCCCGCCCGGCTCTGGAAAGGGGTAAAAACTTACCTTTTTCCAGCGGTGGGCGGAGAGCTCTCCTCCTCCGATCCTCCTCTTCTCCTCCCCGTCGGCTGAATGCGCACGCGCGGCAAGAGCTGCGCGCGCATTCAGCCGGTCACATAGGAAAGCATTCATAATGCTTTCCTATGGACGCTTGAGTGCTCTCACTGTGATTTTCACAGTGAGAATCACGCAAGCGCCTCTAGCGGCTGTCAGTGAGACAGCCACTAGAGGAAATAGGGGAAGGCTTAACCCATTCACAAACATAGCAGTTTCTCTGAAACTGCTATGTTTATGAAAAAATGGGTTAACCCTAGAAGGACCTGGCACCCAGACCACTTCATTAAGCTGAAGTGGTCTGGGTGCCTAGAGTGGTCCTTTAAATTTGACAATTTTTATTGTTTTGTGCGGCTAAGGGTACAGAAAAGAAGAGGGACGGTGGGGGGGGGGGGGGGGGAGGGTAAACAGATTTCATCAATACACATTAACAACTCGAATACAATTGGCAATGAATATTTAAATAGCGTACACTGCACTTATTTAACACAAAACAGATTACTACATCCTTCATGGGACAGAGTGTTCTGGTTGTACCTACTACACATTCCCATATGGGATCTAACAGAATGGCTCTAATCTCTGCTCTCTAGTTCCTCACTTCTGACCGCTGCTTCCAACTTATTTGTGAGGTGCATTCACACTTATGTATTCTGTATACACAGTATTATTGGTAGGTTACATTTACTTTCTTTTATCACCTGATCTCCATGAGTTCCACATGTCCCATGCTGCTTGGGCGATGTTCGCTGGTGGGAACAGCGTTTTTAAGCCCGTTTCAAATGAGTATTGTGTATCTAGATCTGCAATGTCTTGTTGCATACTAGGGGTGGCTGTTTGTTTCCAATGTTGTGCGATTAAGCGCTGCGCTGTTAAAACGATATGCAGTAGGAGTTTTTGTGTGGCCCTGGGTAGTCCTCTCGGGAGGTCAGTTATCAACATCTGCCGGGGCTCGAAGGGAATAACGCAACCAGTTGCTGCTTGAGCAATCTTATGAACCCCCGCCTAGAAAGTCTGGATGCGGGGGCACGACCACCAGACATGCAGGACAGTGCCCTCAGCCCCCGTTGCAGCGCCAGCACATATTGGGAGTGTTAGGAAAAATTTTGTGCAGCCTGCACGGTACCATGTACCATCTATAAACTGTTTTGTAAAGTTGTTCTAGGTGTGTGGATGATTTGATCAGGAGTCGAGGCAATCGGAATATGCGCTCCCAATCTTTGCTCAAGAGGGAGCAGTTCAGGTCTGATTCCCACATTAGTGCTATTTTTGAGGCAGCAAAGGGCAGGTGGTGTGACAGTAGTCTGTAACACATGGAGATCGGTTTACACGTAGTGGGGAGCAATCCCTTAATAAGCATTTGTTCCCATACATTTGTAATTACGGGCAGGAGGTTGGGCACAGCATCTCTACAGTAGTGTTTGGTCAAAAATGACCTTAACTGGTTATATGAGTAGTATGACGTAGGAGGCAGTGAATGCCGGGTCTGTAGCTCTTCAAAGCTGAGCAGTTTGCCCTGGTCATACAGGTGCCACGGCGTGGCGTGGAATGTGGGAATGCAATATGTGAAGGACATGATCGGTGTTGCCAGTGATAAACCATTGTGGCCGCTAAGTTGTGTCGCGTGTTTGTCCCAGAGCCTTAGAAGTAGCCCAATCGAGTGAGGCGCTAGGGGCCATTGTGGTCTAGATTTTTTGGGTATCCATACTACGTTGGCTAAAGTGTGTGGGGCCACCCGCTCTCGTTCTAGTTGTACCCACTGTGGGGATGGTGTTTGGAGGAAATGTGGGAGGGCAGTGGCTATGACAGTTGCACAGTAATACGTGTGTATGTTAGGCAGCACCAGACCCCCATCTCGTTTAGGTGCATTTAGCAAGGCTTGGGACACTCTGGGTTTGCCCCCTTTCCACACAAATTGGTTTATATCTGATTGGACCGGTTTAAAAAAAGGATCTGGGGAGTCTAGTGGTAGGTTACGAAACAGGTAGAGTAGTCTATGGAGGATTGACATTTTGATCGCTATGACCCTTTCCGTCCAAGACAGGTATAGTGGTGACCATTTTTTAAGTAAGTTACGGCAGCTGTTCCATACCGCCACATAGTTTGCAGCGAACAGAGCAGGGTGGGCTCTCGTGTATGTAATCCCCAGGTACGTGATAGTATCGGTTCTCCATTCGAACGTGTAGTCCCGCTGAAGTTGTTTGGTTAGGGTGGTTGGTAGTGATATGCCTAGTGCCTGGGTTTTGGACGTATTGAGGGAGTAGTAGGACACCCTCCCATATTCCTTTATCAGCTTCATAACTACGGGGAGTGTGGTACATGGATGTGTCAGAGTAAAATGTCATCCGCAAAGGCTCCTACTTTGACCACTTTGTGACCGATCTTAACTCCTTGGATTTCATCATTAGTTCTGATCCCCTCTAACAATGGTTCTAAAGCCAAAACATACAACAATGGGGAGAGCGGTCACCCCTGCCTCGTACCATTGGTTATCTGGAAAGGGGAGGAGAGGAAACCCGACTGGAGTACTTGTGCCGAGGGACTCGCATAGAGTGCAAATATCTGACGGCAAACTTGAGATGGAACCCCATATGCCTCCAGCACCCCCTGAAGGAAGGGCCAGCCAAGGCGGTCAAACGCCTTTTCGGCATCTAGTGCTAACAGGAGACCGCCCTCTCTGGCCCCCCTAAGCTGCTGGAGGACCACCGATAGCTTTCGGGTGTTATCCAGACCTTGTCTTCCTTTTACGAAGCCGGTTTGGTCATCGTTGATAAGGGAGGGCAGCAAAGGGGCAAATCGGTTTGCCAAGATTTTTGCATACAGCTTAGCGTCCGTATTGAGTAGGGAGATGGGACGGAAATTTTTACAGTTGTCAGTCGATTTACCGGGTTTTGGCAGGGTCACTATAGTGGCCCACAGCATATCCGGCGGCAGTGCTCCCCTCTCCATCGCCTGGTGGACGGTTTCCAGCAGGTGTGGTGCCAACGTCAAGGCGTACTTTTTATAGTAGAGATTGGAGAACCCATCCGCTCCAGGGGATTTGCCATTAGGCAATTCTCTGATAGTGTCTAAGATCTCCGTCAATGTGAGGGGGCGCGTCAGGGTATCGATTTGGCTCCGTGAGAGTTGGGGTAGTTTAATGCGGTCAAGAAATGTTTTCACTTTAATTTCAGTAGGGGTGTGCGTATTGGGGTCGTCTTTCAAATTATACAGTCTGGAATAGAAGGTGGCGAACGTGTCACTAATCTCTTGGGGCCCTAGCTTTTTTGTCCCATCCTCCCCCAGTATGTGCGCTATTCTATTAGTGGACAGTTTGTCCCGCAGTCGTGCTGCTAGGTACTTGTTAGCTTTCCCACCTGAGTGGTAGTTGGTCGCTCTCAATCTATTTAGTAAGTACGCAGTTTTCGCTGCGCTCAATGTATGTACTTTTTGGTAGGCCTGCTGGAGTTCCGCAGCAAGTGTCCTGGTAGGGTTGTCTTTGTTCCTGTCTGTTAGTTCTGCAATTTGTTCTTGACATCGGAGAAGCTCTCCCTGTCTGTCTTTTCAAGTATGCTGATCTCTTAATGAAGAGGCCTCGGACGACCGCCTTATGGGCTAGCCAAACTGAGGTTTATGATACCTCTCCCCCGCTATTCAGTCGGAAGTAGTGGTCTAATTCGACTTTTACTAGGGCAGCAAAGGACTCGTCAGAGAGTAACGACTCATTAAGTTTCCAGGTCCCTCGCCCCCTGAATTGGAAAGCGTCATGTAGTGTGGTGTAAACTGGGCAGTGATCTGACCAAGCAAATGATCCAATTTTACATTCCACCATTTGGGCCAGGGACCTGCTATCTAGCAGGAACGCGTCTATGCGGGAATAAGTATTGTGCACCGCGGAGTGGAACGTATAGTCCCTCTCCATGGGGTGTGAGATCCTCCAGCCGTCATATAGGCCATATTTTGAGATCAGGGTGGTGAGGCTTTTGCATGTCTTGGACAGGCGTCTACCCCTATTACGGGATGGCGCAGCTGATGTGTCCAATTGTGGTGACTGGATGAAGTTTAAAATCACCACACAGGATTAGGCCTCCCTGACGGTAGTCCTCCACTATTTGGAGAAGTTTGGTTAGGAAGTTTGTTGAGTCGGTGTTGGGGAAGTAGGCTGTAACCAGTGTGTATTGCGTCGCATTAAAGAGGCCCACTAATATAATGAACCTCCCTTGTGGGTCAATGTACTGTCTCTGGACATCCAGGGCTATGTCCCTGCTAATTAGAATTGACACCCCTTTCGTCTTGTTAGCAGATTTGGCATGGAATTGATTAGGGTATTGTTTAGCAAATAACCTTGGTTCCATGGTTGACTTAAAATGGGTTTCCTGGATACACGCTATATCTATATGTTGGTGTTGTAGCATCTGAAGTAATAGGCTTCTTTTATTCGGGGAGTTAAGCCCCTTCACGTTATAGGAGACTATTTTCATAGCAGAGTGTTAGATATCGAGCAGGTGATGACTCATGAGTCCCATAGTCATAAAGCGTATGGCAGTGTGAGGTGTCTAGTGTGCGGTACACAATATTGCTCAGTTTGTAATGGCAGGTCTGTTGGGGATCACAACGGTGCAGTTGATCGAAATCCAACTTGGTGAGGGGGGGGGGTGAAGATAGGAATAACAGAGAAAAACATTTAGAAACAAGTTACAAAGAGCTCAAACCACTTGAGCTATATCGTGCCTAGTTATACTGGGCACAGGTGGTGGGTGACGTAGCTGTCGGTCGTTCTGGTGTATTAACGACCGTATCTAGGGGGGTGGGGAGTCACGCATAGGAGGTAAAGAAATGGGAATATCTCGCTTGTGCAGGGGTGTAAGAGACCTCGCTACATGAGGCACAACCAATATGCATCAGTGCCTTGCCCTGTCTTTGCTTAAGTAACAGGAACAGGGGTGTCTTGGAGTGAATCTGCTAATGGGCAGCACCTATTCTAGCCGTCAACTAAAAGTTGTTGCGGTCGTTATGTACTTCAGATAGTGCGCACAACAATAAGCATTATACAAACATATCCCCCTTTCACTGAAGGTCGTGGGACCAGGTGAGACAGTGAGCAATGGCACAACATATAAACAAATATAGAACGGTTAATGAGGTATTGGTCTAGCGATCATGTAGCATATACTCAGCCTGCACGTTAGGCCCTGGACCAGTCTGCCGACAGTCTTGGTATTTTTGTAACAGGTTGCACAGGTACGTCCGGCCCAGGGAGCCCCCAGTCCGCCAGCTTCTTCAAGCCTTCTTCCACAGAAGTGATGGTGATTGGAGTTGTCGTGGTGGACAATAAGCTTTGCTGGGAAGCCCCACCGGTACGGAACCTCCTGTGCCCTCAGTGTGGTGGTGATAGGTGCAAGCGATTTGCGAAATTGGAGTGTGTGCGCTGACAAATCCGCAAAGATCTTCAGGTTCCCATATTGAGAGGGTATGTTATCTTTTCTAGCTGCTTTGACAATCTTCTCCTTGACATGGAACAAATGCACTCTGGTGATTACATCTCAGGCAGGAAGGTGTTGGGGTCTCCTGAGTCGGTGTGTTCTATCTAGGACCTCTTGATCCGGGTGAACTTCTGGAATCAGTACCAGGAAAAAGGCCTGGAGATAGTTGTGCAGGGCTTCATTTGTGACTGATTCAGGGATACCCCTGATGCGTAGATTATTTCTCCTGGACCTATCTTCCAAGTCAGCAATTTTCAGATTTTGTTCTCGGATAAGTTGTTGCACACGGTGTAGTTGGTCAGCCATGCTGTTATGCGTGGAGGCATGCTTGCTGATTGCGTTCTCCATGTGGGACGTGCGTAGGCCCAGGTCTTGTATGTCCCTTTTAAGTTCGCTGGCTAGCGTTTTTATCTGCCCTGCAATGGTGCCCTGTATCTGCAGGGTGAAATCCGCCATGAATGATTTCATTGTGGTCATTGTGAGGGGGCTATCCTCTAGTAGTGAGGTGGGAGGGGATGGAGAGTCCTCCCTGGATCCGTGGCCTCCGCCATCTTGGATTTCTTCACGGCCGTCGCGGTGTTTGTTGCTCACGGTTTTAGCCATAAAGGTTGCTTTATCCGCTTTCGTCGGTTTCTTGGCGGAGCGGTGAGACATCGTGTCGGTCCCTGCAGGTTTTTATACCGAAGTATGGTATGTAGTCCGGTTATTTTCCCTCCTGTAGCGTGTATCTCCTTGGAGCACTAGAGGAACACGTCCATGCGGCTCGGGTGTTAGACCACGCCCCCCAAAACTCTTTATTTTTGACGTGCAGCAAGATATCATGGATAGGTTACATGTGTAAGATAATAATTCACACATACAGTTATCCAGCAAACAAAATGAGAAAACAGCACAATTTTTTTTTTTTTTAAATACAAGAAATATGGGAACAGTACCAGGCTGGCGCTTGCTAGTAGTCATAGGAGTGTTAGTATGCATTGATCACGGCAGGACTGGTGTTCAGTTTAGGCTTGCACCGGTAGGCGGGCTGTTTGTAGGGATCTTAATCTATTCCGTTAATTGACCGGCATTGCTTTAGAGACCCTTTACCTAGGGGGAGGGGGGGGGGATTGTATTATAAGTGGGCACAGCCATCGTGTATTGCTTAGAAGGGAGATGTTTCTGGTAAGTCCTCATTAATTGAGGTCATGCCTTGGAGGAGAGCGGTAACGTAAACTTAGCATAACGATAAAGAAATACTAAAATCAGGTAACAACATTAGACACCGCAGAGGAGTGTGATTGTCCCGGGTTAGCCCTGGGTATCAGGATCTCTTCACCCAATGCCTGGTGCGTTCCTGGGTGTGAAAGGCACCATGTTATCTATGTCCCATTGTGTGGGGGACATATGAGCCGTATCTGGGGCTGGTTGGTCGGATAGTCCGAGGGCTTGAAGAAAGCCGGGTGCACCAGTGATGTCTTCCAGTCTGTGTTCCTTGCCGTCACGGTAGGCACACAGCATGCGTGGTATGCCCCATTTGTAGCGAATCCCAGCTGCCTGTAGTCGCTGAGTAATGGGACGCAGTGATGCTCTCCATGCGAGAGTGGCTCTGCCGAGGTAGTCGTAAAAAGATAGAGAGGAGCTTTCAAAGTTCAGTGGTTGTTTGTCTCGAACGGCAGACGTTACAGCTCGCTTGTCTGCAAGGGATCGGAAAGTCACAATCTCATCCCGCAGAGGAGCGGTCGTGGGTCTGCGGGCGCGGCCCACTCAGTATATCCCCTCAGTGGGCATCGATTTCACCTGTTTGGGTGGTAGTAGTGTGGACAGCAGGCGTCTGACATACTGTGGTAATTCATCAGTGCTTATGTCGTTGCTCACCCCCCTTATTTTTAGGCTGGGTATCTTCCAGGCCTGCTACCCGGCGGGCTAGTGTGGCATATTGTTGTGTGAGCTGTTGGGTAAGTAAGGCCACGTCGAGGTGAGTCTGACGGGCCGTCGCGGCTTCCTCTTCAACTGACTTCATGCGGCCGGAGAGGGTATGTATGTCCTCCCGGATCTGTGCGCAATCAGCTTGGAACATTGTACGTAGTTCTTGCAGTAGGAGTTTAAGGTCGCCCTTGGTAGTTGGGGCGCTGTCAGCGTCCACCTCCGTCGCCCTTCTTCCCTTCTTAGCCACAGAGGCCCTGGCTTCTGGAATGGGGTCTGGAGCATCATACTCCAACTCACCCGAGGAGCAGGAAGGCGATCTTTGCAGCACGGCTGCCATCTTGGGCTGCGGCCTAGTGCGGAGCAGATACCCGATATCACGGGATCCCTCGCTCCGACCCTGTCAGGATTTGAGGGTCTTTTTCCCCATGCTGGTCGAAGGCGGTAGATGTCGACCGGGCTCCGTTTTGGGCTTTCGGTGCGCCTCAATGTGGGCTCAATACAGCTTGTCTCCCGGAGCTCGTCTGAGATGCGACTTGGCGCGATGGCTGCTTGCTCCGCCCCCTCTACTTTTTATTTTTAAACTCCTGAGAATTCAGTTGTTTGAAAGGTTGATTTATATATATATATATATATATATATATATATATATATATATATATATAAATATTGTTCTGACTATTTTCTATATAATGTTTTGGTCCTGCAAATACAGTTTGTTCCGTGACTTATTCCATACCTCTCCAGTGAAGGGGCCCCTCACTGGAGATATTTAGACATTTTCCCAGAATTGGAATTTCTTATTATTAATATTAATATTATTTTCTACTTCATTGTTCAATAAAAGTATTTTACTTAATTTATCAGTGTTGGTATATTATTTATATATATATATATATATATATATATATATATATATATATATATATATATATATATATATGATTGTACGATCTAGCTGGGAATTTTTCATTTACCTCCTAGCAAGTCATTTCTATACTTTATATTAGTATCTAAGTGGCTACTCTGTTATCTTTGTCACACAGTTTAATAGATACTTATCCTTTTATAGACTGACCTAGCAGTAGACATTTGTAGATCGTATCCTTTTATATGTGATTCTTACTTGAGATTATTCAACCTCTTTTTGGCTGGAACTGATTTTGAGTTCATTGGCGCGCTCACTAATACACTTGTTTTATTAGTTTTAATAACTATTAGTCGCTTGCTGTTGTATTGTGAAGCAGCCCATTTAAAGTTACACTACCTATTTATTTTTTGCTATTTATAATGATTCAGTAACCGATTTTTTTCATTTGTGTGTGTATATGTATATATATGTATATATGTGTGTATATATATATATATATATATATATATATATGTGTATAGTATATATGTGTGTGTATATATATATGTGTATATATGTGTGTATATATGTATATATGTATGTGTATATATATATATGTATATAATAAATATGTAAATACGTAAATTTGCGGGACCTGTCTGACAACCCAGGCCGAAAGTCCAGGGAATTGAATTTGCTAGCACTATATTATCCCTGTAACTTTCCAAGACTCCATACATGGGGGGTACTATTTTACTTGGAAGACTTCGCTGAACACAAATATTAGTGTTTCAAAACATTAAAATGTATATTACGATGATATAGTCAGTGAAAGTGAATTTATTTGCATTTTTCACACACAAATGACACTTACACTGACAATATAATTGTTGTGATACGTTTTACTGTTTTTAAACACTAATATTTGTGTTCCGCAAAGTCTCCCGAGTATAACAGTACCCCTCATGTACAGGTTCTATAGTGTTTTGAAAAGTAAGAGAGTCAAATAGAAGACTTGTGTTTCAGTTATTTTACATTGAAATTCGCCAGATTGGTTATGTTGCCTTTGAGACCGTATGGTAGCCCAGGAATGAAAATCACCCCCATGGTGGCATACCATTTGCAATAGTAGACAACCCAATGTATTGCAAATGGGGTATGTCCAGTCTTTTATAGTAGCCACATAGCCACAAACACTTTCCAAAATTGGCGTTCAAATTAGTTTTTTTGCATTCTTCACACACAAACAAATATTAACACCAACTTTGGCCAGTGTTTGCGACTAAGTGGCTACTAAAATTCCTTGGCTACCATACAGCCTCAAAGGCAACGTAACCAATCTGGCGAATTTCAATGTGAAAAAAATGAAAAATTTAACATGCTATATTTGACCCTGTAACTTCCCAAAACACAATAAAACCTGCACATAGGGGATACTGTTTTACACGTGAGAGATTGCTGAATACAAATATTTGTATTTTATAGCAGTAAAACCAAACCGTATTATGACAGTCACCGTTAAAATGTCACATAGATCTAAAAAAAATTAAAAAATCTTATTTTATCCCAATTTTTTTTATATTTTAGTCATATTAAATTGTTTCATACCTAAATATTTGATGTTGAATGAAAGCCCTGTTTCCCCTGACTAAAATTATATAATAATAAGTGTTGAACAGCCATATAGTCAAATTTCAGATTTTATTTAAGTTTTGTTTTGACCACAACGTGTACATTTGGCTCGGTCCTTAAAGGGTTAATAGCTAGCAATATCTGCTATATTTAGTGGCAGTCCTATAAATATGCAGGTTTCACCGTCCTGTCAGAGATATTGTGTAGGTAGGAAATACGTATATAGTGTGTGATATAAATTAATACATGCATAATAGCAAAAACACAATGTAGCTAATATGCCATGAGGTGCTAAAAGGAAGAAACTAGATGTGTTTTTTTTTCTCAAAGTATGACCCTGTCAGCTAAAAGAACCAGACAGTGAGTAAATACATCTGTGTCAATACAGATAAATTAAGTTACAGTTTAAAACTCTTGAAACGCTTAGGTGAGCAAGGACACATTGGTTTGAGCAACCAAATTCCACATAGAAAGAAGAAATGCTGACTATTAAAATTAAATTAATTAAAATTAAACATTCCTAAATTGTCCTGAACAAGGATTAACCCAATATGATAACAGCTGGTAATGCTCCTGATGTAAACAAACATCTCCACCTGCTGTTTGAAACCTATAGAAATCTGTCAAACTGACGTCAACAACCATTAACATAAGACTTGTCCCAAAATTTCATTGGACTAGGTTAGAAGGTTAACAGATAAGGAATGACATATAACCCCATGACACAGGGATATAGAGGACAAGGAGGGACAAAGGGGACAAACCTTAGATTTCATATCAACATCATATGACTCTAACGATCTCTTGAAATCCCTTGACATATGACAATCTAGAAGACCTCTTGAAACAATCTTAAAAATAACATCCAGCAGACATCTATTGGTAAATATAAGCCAATTATATCAATTATAAAATGCATAACTAAAAGCTAGCATTTTTCTGGGTAAAAACTGATCTGAATCCCCCAGATTTTATGATAAAGATCGGTATCTCAAACTGCAGATGGGATGCTTATTAAAATTGTGAAATAAAAATAGAATATCAAAAGTTACCCAGAGGAATATTAATGATATAACAATTTAGGAAATATTTATCAGATAACTGTTTTTTTAACTAAACCTGCAAGAATTTAGTTACTGGATTAATTAATTAACCATAATTAATTACTCTGTGAAACAGCAGCGAACTAGTTCAAATCCTGTGTGAGTTAAAATCTTAAACTGCCTTGTGAGCACCGAGCTGGTTAAATGTATGTGACTAGCTGATAAAACATTGTCGTAGAACAAGGGTCCTCAAACTCCAGCCCCCCAGATGTTGCTGAACTACAACTCCCATGATTCTTTGAATTACATAGATAGCCAGAGAATCATGGGAGTTGTAGTTCAGCAACATCTGGGGGGCCGGAGTTTGAGGACCCCTGTCGCAGAACTTTGTGTATAGATCACCTGAGTCAATAACAAATTCTGTCCAGCTAAGTCTAATGAATGTTGTTCACATTAAGCAAACAATCCACACATTGTAAATCATTCTAAGAGTAAAAACTAAGATTGTATTTCTTTAAAATCCTGAAAAATTCTCTTTAAATTATATTAATCCATATGCTGATAACTCATATGGTTCCTTACAATTGAACAAATAGTAACATTCTATTTGCTGATTGTCTCCATCAATTGTATATGAAGTAACATATTACATATGCTAACCCGGTTGATTGAAAGTGAACTAACAATCCCATCACTCTAAAGAGTTTGAAATTGCTACTATGATTGCGATACTGTACTGTGCCATATTTTGTTCAATATTTTTGAAAAACTATTCACTAATTACCATGTGTATTTACACTTATTGACAAAAATAAACATAATTTTTATAAAAATGTGTGATATTAATGTATGAAATATTAAATGTGAACAGCATACTCAAGTTCTAAAGTGTTAAAATAGTGAGTAACTCTTCGCTTTAAATAATACAATTAAGTGCTAACATGGCCATAACACTGGTAATCATCTGGTTATAACAATAGTAATCATCTGCAAGGGCTGCAATGTTGGCTATTGAGCAGTCAAATTAAAGTGTTGACTAAGAGCATATGGTATCAAGAGACAATATACATTAGCCTGATGTGTATTCAATGAACCGTAGCATGAACATTGTGGGGCTAGGAGAGTCAGCGTTTGTAACAGGTGCTCCTTGTTCGGTTTGTCTTGCGCTGCAGTTAGTCAGCTGTGCGGGGTCTAAAGAAATGAGTACTACAGCTATATAACGAAGATTAGGAGTGTCTCTTTGACATTGTCTGTATATATATGCTTTTCTTCGGTCCTTGATTGCTTTTGGGCAAACGCTGCAACGCATTGTCTTCTTCCCTGGATTCCTTCCTGTCGGCCTCTGGGAAGTGCAACTGGCGGAGGAACTCCTTTTGGTCGTCCATGGAGGACAGGGTAAGCATCTGGTTTCCCTGTGGTACCGCCAGGGATCCATCTGCTCCCCATCGGTATCTGACTCCTGCATAGTTACATAGTTAGATAGCTGAAAAGAGACTTGCGTCCATCAAGTTCAGCCTTCCTCACACCTGTTTTTTGCTGTTGATCCAAAAGAAAAAAAAAAAAAAAAAACCCAGTTTGAAGCACAATTTTGCAACAAGCTAGGACAAAAAATTCCTTCTTGACCCCAGAATGGCAGTCAGATTTATCCTTGAATCAAGCAGTTATTACCCTACATTGAAAGATTATATCCTTGAATATTCTGTCTTTGCAAGTATGCATCTAGTAGCTGTTTGAACATCTGTATGGACTCTGATAAAACCACTTCTTCAGGCAGAGAATTCCACATCCTGATTGTTCTTACAGTAAAAAACCCTTTCCTTTGCCTTAGACGAAATCTTCTTTCTTCCAGTCTAAACGCATGGCCTCGTGTCCTATGTAAAGTCCGGTTTGTGAATAGATTTCCACACAATGGTTTGTATTGGCCCTGAATATATTTGTATAATGTTATCATATCCCCTCTCAGGCGACTTTTTTCTAAACTAAATAGGTTTAAATTTGTTAACCTTTCTTCATAGCTGATATGTTCCATTCCTTTTATTAATTTTGTAGCCCGCCTCTGCACTTTTTCTAGTGCCATGATATCCTTCTTTAGAACAGGTGCCCAAAATTGCACAGCATATTCAATATGTGGTCTTACCAGTGATTTATAGAGAGGCAAAATGATATTCTCGTCCCGAGAATGAATGCCCTTTTTCATGCATGACAATACCTGACAATACTACCTGCGTCCCGTAGTTGTTTGGCAATTGGTGCTAGCTGTCTCTGTTCCGCAAACGCTGTGAATGGGAGATCCCCATATAGGGCCACAGTGCTACCCTCCATTTGTACAGTGCCCAGGTCTCTGGAGCGGGACATGATAGCGGAGCAGGTCACCATGTCCTTCGTGACCCCTATAGTGTCTCTAGGTGTGTCTCCTGGAGCTGTTGCAGCTTTTCAGATTCTGAACGCTGAAAGTATTGTGTTGGGGCAGTGCCTCCTTTAACCCCTTAAGGACCAAACTTCTGGAATAAAAGGGAATCATGACATGTCACACATGTCATGTGTCCTTAAGGGGTTAAGGCCCATTGTAGACATTAGGCGGTGGATGTAGGGTAATAAAGCATTTCCTTCCACGCTTTCAGGTATTCCTCGGAGGCGTATGTTCCGCATTCTATGTCGAGCTTCCATAGTTGTGATAGTCCGAGTAAGTTTCTGGACTTGTGAGGAGAGATTTTGCAATGAGTCATGGCAATGCTGTATCTGATGTTCCCTTGCACTTCTCGTGTTTCCATTGCTGTGAGCCTCTGTTGGAGGTTCCCCACCTCCTTCTTTGTGCTTGGTAGGTCAGCTTTCCACACCTCTCTCATTTCTGTTAAGAGTCTTATGTCCCTTTTTGTTGCAGGTGATAACTCTGCCTCTGATTCTGGGCTTCAGTGTCTGCTGGAGATGAGGTAAGACTTTCCCTGTCATCCTGGGATTCTCCTGAGTCCTCCTCCTCACTGCTATCTGCTGGCACCATCTTGGCGGCAGCCTGTGGAGTAGGCCTTGCAAATGAGAGCTGAATATCAGTCAGTTTGGGTGTCTCTGGGTGGCGACATTTTTTATTTTTGTGCACCATTGGTGTCTCAGTGCGGGAGGCGTATATGTGGCAGTGTTTGGGAGCAGTTTGTTGGGTAATTTTCTTACTTTATCGTGCGCTGATAAGGAGCTCGACACACGCGTCTTGTTCGCTAGCCAATCGGTCACGCCCCCAACCCCATATATTTTAATAAAGATTATTAATTTTAATATTTTTAATGAAAATGTTATTTTTAGTTAATAAAAATTAATCATAATTGATCCCCATAAATATCCTTACAGTCCATGCATTTCCTCTGTGACTTCCATACTCTCAGGTGCAATCATGTAATGAAACATAACATCTAATTAGAAGTAAGGGCAAATAATTTAAAGAAGAAAGTAAATCTTTCATGTAAGTTTAAAGGAATACTATAGTCACCAAAACAATATTAGCTTAATAAAGCAGTTTTAGTGTATAAATTATGCCTCTGCAGTCTCACTGCATAATTCTCTGGAGTTAAATCACTTTTATTTCTGTATATGCAACACCAGCCACACGACCTGCATGGAAAAAAAAGTTTTCCTTTTCATTCAGATGTTAAAGTGACACTATAGTCACTAGAACAACTACAGCTTATTGAATTTGTTCTGGTGAGTAGAATCATTACCTTCAAGCTTTTTGCTGTAAACACTGTCTTTTCAGAGGAAATGCAGTGTTTACATTACAGCCTAGTGATGACTTCCCTGGCCACTCCTCAGATAGCGGTTAGAGATCCTTCCTGGGTCATGGCTGCCTAAAATGCATCCAAACATTCAGTGTCTCCTCCCTCTGCATACAGACACTGAACTTTCCTCATAAAGATGCATTGATTAAATTCATCTCTATGAGGAGATGCTGATTGGCCAGGTCTGTTTGAATTGTGCTGGCTCCACCCCTGATCTGCCTCCTTGTCAGTCTCAGCCAATCATATGGGGAAGCATTGTGATTGGATCAGGCCACCACTTCTAATGATGTCAGTAGACAGCTTGTTTTTCTGAGGCAAACAGCATGCAGAGCTACAGCTTCAGGCTTGAATACAAGTAAGATTTTGCTATATTTATGGAGGCATGAGGGGCCCAGGGGGCTAGATGGTGGTTTTAACACTACAGGGTCAGGAATACATGTTTGTGTTCCTGACCCTATAGTGCTCATTTAAAAAGAATTTGTATTAAAGGAAGTATAAACCTTGAATTACTCTTTACATTAAGTGTTTAGGAAGGCTGTGCAAGTCACAAAGTGATTTAAATCTTAAATGGCAGTTTTGAAATTAAATAGCCAAAGAATTGAGCATTAGCTATACACCAAAACTACTTCATTAAGCTAAAGTTTTGGTGACTATTAGTGATGTACCGAACTGTTCGCCGGCGAATAGTTCCCGGCGAACTTAGCGTGTTCGCGTTCGCCACGGCGGGCGAACATATGCGATGTTCGGTCCGCCCCCTATTAATTTACTAATACTTAGTAAAAATTACTTAGTATTAGTAAATTGTGCCCCTACTCGCAATACCGCGAGTAGGGGCATGTCTATTAAACAGTGAGCAGCCTGTGGCTGCTCACTGTTAAAAAAAAAAAAAAAGGGGGGGGTCCTAAAAATCACAATAAGAGGGGGACCTATTGTCCCCCCCTGGCCCCCACCCCTGAGCGGCGGGTGGGGGCCCTAAAATTAACAATAAGGGGGGGACCTATTGTTCCCCCCCCGGCCCCCACCCCTGAGCGGTGGGTGGGGGCCCTAAAATTAATAATAAGGGGGGGGGACCTATTGGGGGGGGTGTGCCCTTGTTAACCCTTCCCCCCCAAAAAAATGATCGACCTACCTACCTACCCCCCTCACCCTAAAAATAATGAGGGGGGGACCTTTAACTAAAACCCTGTGTAAAAAAATAGATAAAAACAACTTACCATTTGATGTTTTCTTTCTTCTACAATCTTCTTTTTTCAGCCCCAAAAAAGGCCAAAAAAAAAACATAATAACCGACGCAATTAAAAAAAAAAAACCAAAAAAAAACGACCGCACAAAAAAATAATCCATCTTCACCCATGGAGGGCTCCGCGCAGACTGAGCTCTGCAGGGCGGGGAAAGGCTTATAAAGCCTTGCCACGCCCTGCAATTAGGCTAAGAACACTCTGATTGGCTGGTTTAAGCCAATCAGAGTGCTCTTTGTCATTTTCCACAGCGTGGGAAAACTCCAAAGAACTTTCCCACGTGTGTAAAATGACACAGAGCACTGTGATTGGATGGATTTCAAGCCCACACTGTGTAAAATGACAAAGAGCACTCTGATTGGCTTAAACCAGCCAATCAGAGTGTTCTTAGCCTAATTGCAGGGCGTGGCAAGGCTTTATAATCCTTCCCCCGCCCTGCAGAGCTCAGTCTGCGCGGAGCCCTCCATGGGTGAAGATGGATTATTTTTTTGTGCGGTCGGGTTTTTTTTTTTTTTTTTTTTTTTTTTAATTGCGTCGGTTATTATGTTTTTTTTTTGGCCTTTTTTGGGGCTGAAAAAAGAAGATTGTAGAAGAAAGAAAACATCAAATGGTAAGTTGTTTTTATCTATTTTTTTTACAGGGTTTTAGTTAAAGGTCCCCCCCCTCATTATTTTTAGGGTGAGGGGGGTAGGTAGGTAGATCATTTTTTTTTTTGGAGGGGGGAGGGTTAACAAGGGCACCCCCCCCTCCCTTTGTATTTAGGGCCCCCACAATAGGTTAATTTTAGGGCCCCCACCCACCGCTCAGGGGTGGGGGCCGGGGGGGACAATAGGTCCCCCCCTATTGTTAATTTTAGGGCCCCCACCCACCGCTCAGGGGTGGGGGCCGGGGGGACAATAGGTCCCCCCCTTATTGTTAATTTTAGGGCCCCCACCCACCGCTCAGGGGTGGGGGCCGGGGGGGGGGACAATACCACAAACGCTTAATGGAGTGACTGCTACACTCTTACCACGACCCCCCCCGCGACTCCCTAGGTTAGGAGTTTCAATCACGTGAGGCAGAGACCACACTCACGGCAGGAGGCAGCACTGGACAGCCCACACGCTTCAGAAGTCACTCACTAGTACACACCCATCAATATGCCCACGGGACACCATACCGACACATACAGGCACACCCAAGTGTCATAACCATGGAGGCACCACGTACTCCATAACTACTTCACACACGGAACGCGGATACCAGCACCGAATATACGACTCAAACACACAAATAATAATAAGTTGCGACTGACTAGGTTTGTCACCTCCTCAAAAGGACGCATGAGCCTACAGGCATTGAGCATGAGTGTCCAGTAACGTGGCAAAAAAATTCCCAGCTCCCCAGAGGCTGTCCTAGCACCCCGGTCATACAAATATTCATTAACAGCTTTTTCTTGTTGGAGCAGGCGGTCGAACATTAGGAGTGTTGAATTCCAACGTGTAGGGCTGTCGCAAATCAAGCGCCTCACTGGCATGTTGTTTCGCCGCTGGATATCGGCAAAGTGAGCCATGGCCGTGTAGGAACGCCTGAAATGGCCACACACCTTCCTGGCCTGCTTCAGGACGTCCTGTAAGCCTGTGTACTTATGCACAAAGCGTTGTACGATCAGATTACACACGTGCCATGCACGGCACATGTGTCAACTTGCCCAACTTCAATGCCGCTATCAATTTTTTTCCGTTGTCACACACCACTTTGCCGATATCCAGTTGCTGCGGAGTCAGCCACTTTTCCACCTGTGCGTTCAGGGCGGACAGGAGTGCTTGTCCGGTGTGACTCTCTGCTTTCAAGCGAGTCAAACCCAAGACGGCGTGACACTGCCGTATCCGGGATGTGGAATAGTACCTGGGGAGCTGGGGGGGTGCCGTTGATGTGGAGCAAGACGCAGCAGCACAAGAGGACTCAGCCGAGGAGGTTATGGAAGAGGATGGAGTAGGAGGAGTAGGAGGGGTAGAGGAGGTGGCAGCAGGACTGCCTGCAAGTCGTGGCGGTGTCACCAACTCCTCTGCAATGCCACGCATTCCTTGCTTGTCAGCCGTCAGCAGGTTTACCCAATGCGCAGTGTAGGTGATATACCTGCCCTGACCATGCTTTGCAGACCAGGTATCAGTGGTCAGATGGACCTTTGCCCCAACACTGTGTGCCAGACATGCCATGACTTCCTTTTGCACAATCGAGTACAGGTTGGGGATTGCCTTTTGTGAAAAGAAATTCCGTCCGGGTACCTTCCACTGCGGTGTCCCAATAGCTAAAAAAATTTTGAACGCCTCAGACTCAACCAGATTGTATGGTAAAAGCTGGCAGGCTAATAGTTTGGACAAGCCAGCTGTCAGACGCTGGGCAAGGGGGTGACTTGGTGACATTGGCTTCTTACGCTCAAACATGTCCTTGACAGACACATGACTGTGGGCAGATGAGTGGGAACTGCTCAAGGCGGGAGACGGAGTGGCGGATGGTTGAGAGGGGGCAAGGAGGACAGCAGTGTTTGACGTGGTTGAAGATGCTGGACCAGGAGGAGGATGGCGGCTTAGAGTAGGCGTGCTGCTTGTACTCATGTTTTGATCCCATAGGCGTTTGTGATGTGAGATCATGTGCCTACGCAAAGCAGTTGTACCTAGGTGGGTGTTGGACCTCCCACGACTCAGTTTCCTTTGGCACAGGTTGCAAATGGCATCGCTGTTGTCAGAGGCACACACAAAAAAAATGCCACACTGCTGAGCTCTGCAATGACGGCATTCTGGTGGTGGACACAGCATGCGTTTATTGGCGTGCTGTCGGGCTGACCCCGGGTGCCGATGCATGCTGTCTGACTGTGCCACCAGCTCCTTGCGACGACCCCCCCCCCGCTTCTAACTCGTCTCCTCCTCCTCTCTGTCTCCCCATCTGAACTTTCGCCCTGTTCTTCTTCTTGCCGAGCGGGCACCCACGTGACATCCATGGACGCATCGTCATCATCAACCGCTTCGCTTGTATCTGACAACTCAGAAAAGGAAGCAGCAGCGGGTACAACATAATCATCATCACACCGTACCTCCATGTGTTTAATGCTGCCTGCCTGAGACATATCCCTGTTATCTACATCCTCTAGCAATAATGGTTGCGCATCACTCATTTCTTCAAACGGGTGTGTGAATAACTCCTCTGACATACCAAGTAAAGCGGCTGTGGTGCTAGTTTTGGTGGTGGCGGCAGGCGGGTGAGTGGTATCTTGAGAGGTGCCTGAAGCTAAGCTGGGTGTATTGGGTGTCCTGTGTTAGCCAGTCAACTATGTCCTCAGAACTTTTCAAGTTCAGGGTACGTGGCTTCTGAAAACTGGGCATTATTCTAGGGCAAAAGGGAATCACAGCACCACGACCACGACGGCCCCTGCGGGGTGGCCTGCCTCTGCCTGTCATTTTTTTGGGATTAGTGGTACTATGCGTGCAAGCTACTGTGAGACCAGATATGATTGGCAATGTGAACTGTAACAGTTCTGCAGAGCACACACTGTAGGCCTGACACACCCGCTTGAAGACAAGTAACTGCTATTCAATCTATAACAGTGAAAAACAAATTTTGGTTTTAAAAGCACGCTATAGAGACACCAGATATGATTGGCAATGTGCACTTGAACAGTTCTGGAGAGCACACACTGTAGGCCTGACAGACGCTTGAAGGACACTGACTGGCTGCTATTAGCTTACACTGGAAACCTTTTTTCTTTGTAAAAGCACGCTAAAGAGACACCAGATATGATTGGCAACTGTCAAAGTACACTGGCACAGGTCTGCAGAGCACACGCTGAAGGAGGCCTGACACCCAGACGCTTGCAGACAACTAACCGCTCTTCTATTACAGTGAAAAAAAATTATTTATTTTAAATCTAAAGCTTAAGCTATTGTAAAAACAGATATGAGTGGTGGCACTGGGCAAGTGGGCACAGTATCCAATGTGAACCTCACACAGAAGCTGGCAGGCAGGCACCTGCAATTACATTACACAGGAAAAAAAAAAAAGCAGCCTGATGTTCTAGCCCTAAAAAGGGCTTTTTGGGGTGCTGTCCTTACAGCAGAGATCAGATGAGTCCTTCAGGATTGTAGTGGACACTGAATACCCTAGCCTAGCTATCAATTTCCCTATCTAATCAGCAGCAGCTAAACTTTCCCTCCTCTCACTAAGCATGCAGCTTCAGAATGAATCGAAAATGGATGCTGGGAGGGAGGTTGGAGGGTGTGGAAGGGAGGGAGTGCTGCTGATTGGCTGGAATGTGTCTGCTGACCGAGAGGCACAGGGTCAAAGTTTGCCCAATGATGATGAATAGGGGGCGGATCGAACTGCGCATGTGTCCGCCCGCCACGGCGAACGCGAACACGCTAAGTTCGCCGGGAACTGTTCGCCGGCGGACAGTTCGGTACATCACTAGAAATAACCAATAAAAGGTCTTATACTCACATTTGGTTGAGCAGGAACTACTGCTCAGTTTTCAGGGCGTAGGTGGTATAATCCCCACCTGGGATTCTTTGGTGAGTTGTTCTCCAAAATTCTTGCCCTTCACTCAGATCCACGTAAAGGTTAGCTGCTCACTCCACACAAGACCCAGTATTTCTCTCAACAGCTCAGACTCTTTGGTTACCAGTGACGACACTGCCGCTTTTTGCATACATATTTCATGTAGAGAGCACTATTTTGCCTTGTCTTTCTCTCTTTTTGGGACATCCGAACTCTGGGAAATCTGTGAGAAATACTGTCACCTATATTCTACCAGTGCAGAATCAACATCACTGAATGCAAATCACACCAGAGCTTGTGCTAGCTCCACAATTTGTGAGTAGGATTATTATGCTCTATTTACTACTACTATCTGTTTGTGACATACTACACTATTGTAGTTCTCTCTTCTTTTTTTGTTTGTTACAATGGACTGAATAAGCAAGAATCGCTAACAAGAGATGCCCACAAAAGAATCAAAATAAATAAGGTCCTTGTTTATTGTACCTCAAATTTTTGACTTTTTTTTTGTTTTGGTTTTTTTAATCTTTTTATTTTCATTTTTACATTTAAAAGTTTTTGAATGTATCTTATTGTTTTTTATCTATCATTATTTTTACCACTATTATAACATCTTCATTTGGTGCAACTTATACCGTTCTGTTGTGTACAAAATTGTATACACTTGCTGGATACTTAGAACACGTTACTTTTGGATACATCTGAATTTAGCATGATATACGCGACCTCCCTGATCTATACTACATTATACCAGATGTGGATTAAACTCTTAACATATAAGGTTTTATATTTTTAGTGTTACCCCTGAATATTCAGAGCATAAAAACAAGTCGCAAGAGGACGGACAACAGCTCAATTAGCCTGCCCTTCGGTGGATCCCGCTCAGTTCTCAAGCTGGTTTTAGCTCATCTTGTGCCATTACAAAGAGAATCAGATCATGCATCTCAGACTGATTCCACCCAAAAGGGCAGAACAGATCCAAAATACAGGCCGTCTCTCTCTGCACGAGAGAGACAGCAACTCCAGACGATCATTTCAGCCTTGTTAGGCATCATCAGTGAGGCATAGCTGATATCTTTCTAGGCACCTGATATGTTTCAGAGATATTCTCTCTGTATTGGCACAAGATGAGCTAAAACCAGCTTGAGATCTGAGTGGGAACTCACCGAAGGGCAGGCTATTTCAGCTGCTGCCCGTTCTCAGTATTCTCTTGCGCCCCGTTTTTTGCTCTCCACAAGTTTAAAGGGTAATCCAGACGTGGACCCCTTGCTCGTGGTGCCTAGAGAGATATCAGCTATGCCTCACTGATGATGCCCAACAAGGCTGAAACGATCGTCTGGGGTTGCTGTATCTCTCGTGCAGAGGGAACTTGCTGGCATTTCGGATCTGGACTGCCTGTATGGGCGGGACCAGTCTAATATGTTTCAGAGATGTTCTCTCTGTAATGGCACGAGATGGGCTAAAATCAGCTTGAGATCTAAGCAGGAACTGTCCGAAGGACAGGCTATTTCAGCTGCTACCCGTTCTCAGTATTCTCTTGGGCCCTGTTTTTTACTCAGGGGGAATATTCACTAAGTGCTGACACTTTTTCTGTATATGCATTTATATAACCATAATTGTTTTGAGTGTCTCTTAACACCAATTAACATTTTAAATTGCTGTTTTTTCACGTTTATGTGTGGGCTCAGCAACCCATGTTTTGCTCTTTTTTTTTTTTTTAATTTATTAAAGTGGAAGATCACATTGGCAGGTTCAGTTCAGCAATAGCAAACCACCTGCTTGCTTACAGACCACCACTGCCATTGATGACAGAAACCTACTTGTGAAACTCCTTAGATGTAGACATATACAGTGCCCTCCACTAATATTCGCACCCTTGGTAAATATAAGCAAAGAAGGCTATGTAACATTTACCTTAACATTAAGGTTTACCACAAGAATAGTGTCAAAGTAACGGCAAAAAAGGCAGATTAGTATCATGTATGTATGTATATTTTGTGCATTTACCTTAATAAAAAGAGATTTGCAAAATAAATAAAATAAACATGTTCAGTTAACAGATTTGTGTAGAAATCGTTTTTTTAAATGGTAAATGTACATAATATCAGTAAGTTATGGGCTATCGGCCTGAAAGTTCACAGATTATTGGTATCGGCTCTAAAAAAATCTATATCTGTCAATCCCTATGCTTTACAATGGGTTGACTTACAAAAATTTAATTGTTACCAGACAATTTGGATGCACAGGAACAGAGGGGTTGAGGGCCCTGCTCAATGAGCTTACATGCTAGGAGTGGGGCAACATGAAATAAAAGGTAAGTAGATTGGTAGAATAGTAGTCACTTAAGACCACTTTGTTTTTGTTTTTTTGTTTTTTTATGACCGTTGCAGGAGAGGAATCAGTTGGGAGCCATTAACCGTTTAATTGATACACTTTTGTGAAAAAGTGAGTATTTAATGATTTTTTTGAAGGAGTGGAGAGTGGGTGAGCGTTTAGCGGAAAATGGAAGGGAGTTCCACAGGAACGGTGCAGCCCTAGAGAAGTCTTGGATACGAGCATCAGAGGTGGGAGTACGAAGAGAGGATAGACACAGGTCTTTGGCAGACCATAGGGGCCTATACTGGACTTTTTATATATTGGGGAGGATAGATAGGTGGGAGCAGCATTATGTAGAGATTTGAAAGTAAGAACCAAACTTTTAAATTGAGCTCTATATCTTAAGGGAAGCCAGTGCAGGGACTGACAGAGGGGTGAGGTGTGGGCGGACAGGAAGATGAGCCTCACCGTCGCATTAATTATAGACTGCAATGGGGTAAGTTGGGAGCACGTAAGACTGAGAAGCAGATTGCAGTGGTCAAGGCGAGCGGACAGTGGCATGGACCAGCACCTTAGCCGCATCTGGCTTTAAGTAGGGACGGATGGATGCTCCAGAATTTGGCGATCGACTGGACATGAGAGGCGAAGGAGAGGTCAGAATCAAAGAGAACACCTAGGCAGTGAGCGTGCGTGGTGGAGCTGATGGTAGCACCATTAATGTGGAGGGAGACAGAAACTGGAGTAGCAACACTTGAGAAGTTCTGTTTTGGACAAGTTGAGCTTAAAGAAGTAAGCAGCCATCCAGTTAGAAATAGCAGAAAGGCAGTCAAGAGGGGTGGGGAGAGATCAGGGGAGGATAGATGTGCGTGTGTTGGGGAACACCAACAGAGAGGGGTTTGGGGAAAGAGGCAGAGCTAGAAAAAGAAACTCTAAAATATGCTGGGACATGTAGGAGGAGCACCAGGAGAGAGCAATATCTTGTAGACCGAGATTACAGAAGATGAGAAGAAGCTGTTTATAATCAACAGTGTCAAAAGCAGCGGAAGGGTCAAGGATAATTAGGATAGAATAGTGACCATGAGATTTTGCAGCTAATAGATCATTGGATACTTTGGTCATAGCAATTTCCACAGAGTACTGAGCACTGAAACCAGAGTGAAGTGTGTTGAGCAGAGAGTTGGACTCGAAGTCTGTCAATTTCACATACACAAGTCTTTAGAGGATCTTGGATGCTAAGGGCAGTAGCAAGAGAGAGCGGTAGTTGGGCTGGGAGTTAGGGTCAAGGTTGGGCTTTTTTAGAATTCGGGTTACAGTTAGATGTTTGAAGGCTGATGGAAATGTGCCAGAGGAGAGGGAGAGATTGAGAATTTTAGTGACAGGCAGAGCAAGAGAAGGAGACAGAGTACGGATGAGATGCGAGGGAATAGGATCAAATTAGCAGGTGGTGGGGCGGGAGGACCGGAGCAGAGCAGAAACCTCTTCCGCTATAGCGGGTACAAATGAACCTAAAACAGCAGAGGGAGTGAGATTGGGGAAAGTATTGTAAGGGGAAGGAGAGAGATCAGAGATCTCTTCCATGATGGTAGAGATCTTGTCAGTGGAGTTGCACAGTTTGTGGTGGTTAAGTTGGTAGGAGGAGCAACAGGGCGAACAAGAGAAGTGTGAAATAGTTGTTTGGGTTTGTGGGAGAGTGTGGTTATGAAGGTATTGAAGTAATTTACCTTTGCAGAGGAAAGAGCCAAGCTGTTAGAGTGCAGCATAAATTTGAGACTTTCTCCAGCAGCGTTCAGCAGTTCTGGAGCATTTTTGGAGGTATTGAGTGGAATTGGTGTGCCAAACTTGTAGCTTGCTGTGTTTAAGTCTAGGAGGTGCCACAATGTCTACATCTTGACCTAGAGCAATTCTCCACTAACCTTCAAACTTTCCTTTTACCCATCTCAAACCTCACCTGCCCTAGATCTTCAATCTCCTTCTACAATTCCACCCTCTCCTCTCATCTAAGTTGAGATGGGTAAAAGGAAAGTTTGGAGGTTAGTGGAGAATTGCTCTAGGTCAAGTCATGGAGCTTTCTGTGAGATTGATGTGCCGAGGGTGGTGTCAGTTGGGTCCTGGATGTGCTGATGTCAAAAGTCAGCAGATGGTGGTCAGATGGAGGAAAAGGAATATTGGAGAGATTAGAGGCAGTACAGAGGTTGGTGAAGGCGAGATCAAGAACTATTGTTAAAACATAATGAATTTATCAATTGCAGTGCTATCAACTTTGAGAAATCTAAAATACACAAGCTTATAGTATGCAGTAAATGTGGCTGGGAAAATGTTCAATAAAATAACCAGCAGTGAAACTACTAGCAGTGCAGCCACATCAGGCCCACAAAGCTGGAAAGTGGGGACCATCAGTTAGGCACTCAAATTTAGAGTCACCAATGTGCATAACTGATTTGGGACCTAGTCGGGGACCATGTCAATTTAACAGTGTGTGTTCGGATCCCTGTCAATCTTCTGCTCTGGAAGAAGTGAGTGCAGATCACTTTCTTAGCTTACAGAGAGCCGGGTGGAGAGGGATAGAAAGAGAAAGGAAGGAGAGAGCTTAGACAAGTCCCATACTCTCCTCAGCCAGCAGTCAGATGTGTGTGTCTGTATATGTCAGTGTGTGTATTGGAGTCTGTTTGTGGCAGTGGATGTATACATTTCCATACATCACAGAAATTAAATGCCAACACAATACACAAATACAGCCCTGTATTCAAACACCCAAACTACATACAAACACACACCTGCAGTCAAACAATATGTACAAATGTACCGCTGCATTAAAAACAGAATGCACATACACAACTGCATTCAAATTCATGCAATGCCAAACAGTGCCTCCTAAGCTACGCTTCTGCTATGTTCTATGCTTTTCTACACTGTTTTTAATAATACTTTGTGATACTGTGGACCAAGGCCCTACAGTGTTTATTATGACCTGTAAGTACAGGCATTGTAATATGTGAGCAATCTTTTTGATATTAAGATGGTGGAAAATATCACCATTTGATAATACCCCTGCGTTTTGTGTTGTATTTAATATATTGCTTATTTTCAGGGTGTATAGAAGGAAAACTTCAATTAAAAGTCCTCCATCTATGTACTAGCTTCTTTGGGGTGTCAGAACTATGTCCATTTTTTTCTTTTTTTAACCCCTTAAGGACCAAACATCTGGAATAAAAGGGAATCATGATATGTCACACACGTCATGTGTCCTTAAGGGGTTAAACATACATCAAACAAATACACTTTTATGTTCACACACACTACATAAAAAAATATGCTTACATACAACAATGCTCACAAATACAATCCTGCATGGATTTGCAAATGGTCTGGCCCCAGTTTGCAAAGCATCATGGGAGTTGCACGTCAGTTGAGGATCGAACTTTTGGCTACTCTTGCGCTAGATTTGGGCCCAAAAACAATTGAACATGTTAGAAATTCTAGCATAAAATGTAACTTACTTTTTTTTCTTCGTCTAACACATTATTGTATCTCTTGCCCTCCTGACACGTAATTTTCAACTGGTAATTCCATTTGAATATATTTCTTCCAGGTATGTGTGTCTTTATTTTATAAATCTTGTAAAGAGAGATTTTCATATGATAATGAAGCTTCATATATGATGTAATCCCATAGCACTGCTAGCTGTGTAAGTTATGCTTTGTTTTGTTTTCTATTTACCCTTAGAGATCCCAGTGTTCCACTTGTGTGGGAGGCAGTCAGTGAACCTAAAGTAGTTTTTTATGAGCTAGAAGCACTTTTCTCTAAAACTGCTGTAAAGGAAAGAAAAAAGCCCATTTCAGATACGATAACGAATACAAAAACTAAACAAGTAAGTACATTAATATTCCAGAAGATATTTCTATGCTTTAAACTCCAACATACACTGCATTGTTTTACAGTGAGTAAGTAAAAACATTAAGGTAAGTGTAGATAGATTTGGGCTAATGGGAACAAAAGAATGAAAAGGGCTCTCTAAAACACCAAAACAACTATTACAATTCTCAGCCATTTAGAAGTAAAATTACTTTGTTTATCAATCCCTAGACACACTTGCCCCAGTTGAGACTTGCACGACCTCTGTATACATTTCCAAATTATCTATTGTTTTGGGTTTTTTTTTACTTTCCTTATTTCACGGTGTATTTAATTTTATCATTTAGATTACATAACTTCCCATAATAAATAGTATGAAAGATACCCAAAATTTTTTTTGGGGTTTGGTGAATTTGATATATTAGTATGACATGTTGTTGCTGGATTCAGTCGAGTAACCTAAAGGTGTAGGTTAACCCGTTCGCGCCGTTACGACGTGCTATGCCGTCAGGGCGTTTATGGGCTTAAACGCCTTCACGACGGCATAGCACACCGCGGCGTTTAAGCCCACCCACATGTTCCCGATCCCTCCCAAACTGCAGATCGCGGTTGGGGGACCTGCCTGGCAACCCAGGCAGGTCCCCTGTGGCCAATCCGCCGTGATCTGCAGTTTGTGATCGCAGTGACAGCCAGTCACTGCGATCACTGTTACAATGTGTCAGCCAATGATTTTAAATCACTGGCTGACACATTGTCTCTGCCCCTCTCCTCACCTCACTTCGATCTGAGAGAGAGAGGCAGAGAGATCGTAGCTGGAGAGTGCTGTGGAGAGAAATTTGTTAAAAAAGAAAGTAAAAGTTAAAAAAAAATAAAAAAATTAACCCTTCCAGTGCTGGTCACAGCATTTTACACTGTGATCAGCCTGTTTAGGGATTTTAGTACATTAGTACTATTATTCATTTTTTTTTTTTTTGGGTCAAAAAATTTTTTTACATTTTTTTTTTGACCCTTTGTCAGCCGCAGCAACCCAAATCACCCTTAACTCTGTCCCCGCTGCCGTGATCACTGTACTGTACAGTATCGCTACTGTACAGTATTGTACCAGTGATCACTGTGATCAGAGGGCTCTCTCATCAGGCTGACTTTTTTGGGGGTTATTTTTATTAAAAAAACAGAAAATAAAATAAAAATTAACCCTTTCTGTACTGGTCGCAGCAGCCTAAACTGCGATCAGTACATTTATTTTATTTTTTGTGGGTTTTTGAGGGTGGGTAGTAAGGTGTTAGGCAGGTAGGAATTTAGTAATTTCCCCTTTTTTTTTTTTTTTTATTAATTATTGAGTAGTCCCCTCCCCCCCCCCCAGAATGGCATGTCGCTACTCGGCCGAGGAGGCGTGGTGGTGCCCCACCACCACCACCAAGAGGACGCTCAGCAACCCCAATGCCAGATGGAGACTGGGTGCCCCCAAACCTGGCGACCCCTGGCATCACGGTTATAGTGGATGCTTGGGAGCCCCTCAAATATTTTGATTTGTTTATGTCAGAGGACGTATTTCAGTTATTGGTTGAGCAAACCAATTTATTTGCCAACCAATATCTGACTGCGAATCCGGGGTCACATTACAATCGGCGTAATATGTGGCACCCCACGGATCTCGCAGAAATGCGCAAATTTTGGGCCCTAACTCTAGTTATGGGCATTGTCAAAAAGCGAGTATCAGGTCCTACTGGTACAAGCACCCCATCCTGGCGACCCCTCTTTTCCCTGGGGTTATGAAGAGGATCGCTATGAGCAGCTGCTGCGTTTCCTCCACTTTAACGACAACACACTGTGCCCCCCAAGAAACGACCCATTGTTTGACAGGCTGTACAAAATTCGGCCCCTAATTGAACTCCTGTCAGACAAATTCTCCCAAAATTATGTCCCTGAAGAAAATATTTGTATAGATGAGTCCTTAATGAAATTTAAGGGCAGATTACTTTTTAAACAGTATATCCCTTCTAAACGGTCACGATACGGTGTAAAATTTTATAAATAGTGTGAATCAAAATCTGGATATACATGGGCGTTTCGTATTTATCAGGGGAAGGATAGCCATCTTGACCCACCAGGATACCCTGATTCTGTGGGTACATGTGGCAAGATAGTATGGGACCTAATCCTTCCCTTGTTAAATAAGGGATACAGGCTATGGGTCGACAACTATTACACAAGCATAGAGTTATTTAAAACTCTATTTTGCTTTGAGACCGTAGCCTGTGGCACAGTGCGTAAGAATCGTAGAGGTTTCCCCCAAACCCTGGCAAGAGGTAGACGCAGTAGAGGCTCCCTTTCAGCGCTCCGCCAGGATGAGTTGCTTGCCCTTCGCTTCACCGATAGGAAAGATGTGTACATGTTGTCTACAATGCACGACGAAACTTCAGTGCCAGTGTCTGTGAGAGGTGGAACTGAGCAGCTGGAGAAGCCGAAGTGCATTGTGGATTACAGCAAGTTTATGGGGGGAGTAGACTTGGCTGATCAGTGCATACAGCCCTATCTGGTGAACCGGAAGAATAGGACCTGGTACAAGAAAATTGCAGTCTACATAACCCAGATTGCAATTTTCAATGCCTATGTGCTTTATAAAAAGGAAGCCATAGGTAGACCATGCCCATTTCTAGAGTTTATGGTCCAAATTTTGTCCCAAATTATATTTGCCCAGACCCCAAATCCTAACCCTCCTTTGGAATCAGAAGATGTCCAACGACTTACCAGCAAACATTTCCCTTCCCGAATCCCCCCCCGACATCCTGTAAAAGGTCACCCCAACGAAGATGCCGTGTTTGCTGGAAAAGAGGAGTCCGAAAGGACTCCAGTTATTATTGCCCCTCCTGTCCATCCCTACCCGCCCTCTGTATAACAGACTGTTTCAAAGTCTACCATACAGAGCTGAACTACTAAATCACTCTGTATGGTACTTTGGCAGTTTGTTTGCTTGATTTCCCTGGATTCCCTGACCTCGGCTTGTCCTGACTATGCTTCGTTAGCTGCCTGTACCGACCCATTGGCTTGTTTTACCGACTACTCTGATTTCTGGATTCCCCTGACCTTGGCCTGTCCCTGTTTGGTGTAGCCACTTTAGACTGGCTAGCATAAACAACTCAAAATACTACATTTGTAGTACTTGAAATGTGCCTTCTCAAAAAAAAAAGCAAAAAACTAATCACAGGGTTAATGCTACAGTATCTGAGTCAAAGATCTATCTGCCTCTCTCTGCCTTCAGATCAAAGTGTATGTGGGGGTACTGTACTATTCCTGTGATATACTAAAAACCTGGAAACATTGTACATGTAGGTATCGTTATATTCAGAAGACGGTGTTAAATCAAAATACTGAGGTTTAAGTGCACTAACTAATACCAGGATTATGACATTTCTAGTGAAAATGCAATTTATGTGATTAAAAAGACAAAAATAAAAGTAGAAATTGCTACATGGGCCCAACATTTCTGTTAAAATTGCTAGACCAAACATCTGAAGGTCTGCCATTTGTTGTACTCTGGGTTGCCTACTTTTGAAAATGGTATGCCATAACGGTGGAAATGCTATTACCCAGGCTGCCATGCTCTCTAAAAGCCACATAGGCCCAGCAAATCACTTTGTCAAACTTACAAGCTAAAAGGGCATCTAATATATTTCGCCCTGTACTTTTCCGGAAGAATCTGAAATAATGATACGTGGGGGTACCGTTATATTCAGAAGACAGTGTTAAATCAAAATACTGAGGTTTTAGTGCACTAACTAATACCAGGATTATGACATTTCTAGTGAAAATGCAATTTATGTGATTAAAAAGACAAAAATAAAAGTAGAAATTGCTACATGGGCCCATCATTTCTTTTTTTTTTTTTTTTGTAAATCTCTTTTTATTGAGAGGTAGAATTGTAGATATCAGAGTGTGAGGCTCGCAGGCCTCTAAAACAACTTTCGTAGAGTATGAAAAAACATTGATGGATGCGCAGATCCAGTCGATTAGCATATGGTACATAAATCAACAAGATAAACAGGAAGTACTTCAATAGGAGACATTCGTAGTGTATGGAACATAAGATCAACGGCTAGCATACCTATTCAGGGGTAGGGTTCGTAAGTCCGGTTACGTCCCCATGAGGAGGCATAGGACGCAGTTACCTTCTAAATTAGGGATCATACGGTAGTGCCCTGTTACGTACTAACTCTATTTCGTGTGGGTCAGCGGGTTGCCGCTTTGTGTGTTTATATGGGTGCTATCACCACTAGAATTATTTACGACAGAGCTCGAGCGTTGCTTAGGTCTTAATACATTGTCCCCAAGGTGTGCCATCTCTAGATCGGTCGCTATATGTGAGATCATCTCAAACGGTCTAAGGTGGACCCCTTACATTGTGTGTGAACGCCTTGGGGGGGGGGGTACGTTTATCTAGAGTATGTTGAATTGTGAGTGTTCCATTCGACTTCCCAGGTGCCCGGGTTCCCGGTCCTGGGACGCCTCAGGTACTGTGGTATCTGGTGGGTGTCCCTGTCTTTTCATCATGCCCCTTTCTCCTCCATTGGTGTGGTCGTGTGTGTCTTCCTTATATATTGTGTGACATGTAATGATCCTGCTTAGTTTTTATAAATCCGTAACCCGTTTCCCCGAGTTTCGGTGATCCAGCCAGAGAGGGTAAGGAGGGGGTCAAGAGTATTGAAGGGTAGTAAGGGCGTAAGGGTTAAGAGGAAGATTAAGTGGGGTGTGCGTCCCCTACATTCCCCGTCCCGGCAACAGTGGTATCCCCCTCCCGCCGGTAGCGGGCGATGTACAGGAGCCATGGTGTCCACATTTCAGTGTGTCTGGTTCCTCTACCCAATAGAAAGGCATGTGTTTATTCCGCTCTCTGAATATCCTCCACCCTGCGGATCCATTCCTTTCTAGTGGGTATGTCACGTTTTTTCCAGAGAGCTGGTATATTAGCTTTAGCCGCGTTGAGCAGGTGTCGCAGTATAGATTTCTTATAGGACGGTATGGGTTGTGACGAGATGTGCAATAGTGCCAGTTCCGCATTCCATTCCGGTATATCTCCCAAGATATGTGTCACCGTATCTCTGATCATTCTCCAGTACGGGACGATGTCTTTACATTCCCACCAAATGTGCAACACCGTGCCGCGTTCCTCTAGGCACCTCCAGCACACCGGGGGGATCGACGGGAAGATGCGGTGCAGTAAGGAAGGTGTTCTGTACCATAGGGAGAGCAGTTTATAGTTCATCTCCTGGTATGAGGAGCACATGGAACTCTTGTGGTGCCACACCATTGCTTTATCCCATTGCTGGTTCGTCAGTGGTCTACCCAGTTGGTCTTCCCATTGACGCTTAAACGTGGTGGCTGTAGGTATATTCCCTATCATCAGGTGTTGATAGATTGCTGATATAGCATGTTCAATTGGCGCACCTTGATCGCAGAGATTTTCAAACCACGTGAGGTCTCTATGTAAGCGATCTTTAAGCGTTAAGGTGTCGTAGAAATGCTTTAGTTGTAAGTATCTGAGCAGGAGGAGAGGGGTCCGTGGCCTCCCTCCCAGGAATGACGTGAAATCTTGCAGGTTCCCATTCGTCAGAACTCTACGTATGGGTATATATGTACCGGTACTTGGGATCGGCCATGCTTCGGCGGGGAGTCCTCCCCCAATGGTCTCGTTATGGGTGATCGGCGTCAGTGGGCTAGGTGTGGGCGAGATGTGGGTCTGAGGCCTGATTGTCTTCCAGTTCTGTAGGGTCTGTAGGACCGGCCCCTCTTCATTGTCATGGTGTGATCGCCCCCCAGGCGTGCCCTATACCAGTGTCTCCAGTGTTGGTCCGATGAGGTCTCTGTCGAGTTTCACCCATTGCTTGAGCGATGAGTCCAAGTGCCAATCCAGAATGCGCTGCATGACCGTGGCTTGGTGATATCTCTTAAAGTCCGGCAGTGCCAGTCCTCCATAGTTCTTTGGTCGGCAGAGGACATCGTGTCGGATCCTGGCCCGTTCTCCTCGCCAAACAAATCTAGTTATCGCTGTTTTCAAGATGGAGAAAAAGGTCGCTGGTATGGCGATCGGTATGGTCTGCATGAGATACAGAATCCGTGGGAGTATGTTCATCTTGATCACTGCGATTCTGCCATGCCAAGTCACGTGCGGGTAGGACCATCTGGATAAGTCAGCAAGGATAGTTTTTAGCAGGGGTGTGAAGTTGTGTCGTAGTAGGTCCCTCGGGTTCGTGGTTACCCATACGCCCAGATATTTCATCTTGCCGTGGCACCAATGGAACGCGAATTGCGATTCTAGAGACAGGAATTCCTCTGTGGGTAGATTGATATTCAGAACCTCGCACTTAGAGATGTTCAGTTTAAATCCGGATAGTCGTCCAAATTTCTCGAATTCCGAGCGGAGGCATGGCAAAGTGGTCCTGGGGTTGCGAACAAAGAAGAGGTCATCCGCATAGGCTGCAACTTTATGATGGTCCCCCTGGCTTTCGAATCCCTGAATGTCTGGATTCTGCCGAATTGCCTGTAGCAATGGTTCTACGGTCATTGCGAACAGCAACGGCGAGAGGGGGCAGCCCTGTCGTGTTCCGTTGCTGATCGCAAAGTCGGAGGTTGTGGCCCCGTTAACCCTCACGTAAGCACGTGGTCTAGTAGTACAGAGCGGTTATCCACCTGAGGAGTCTCTGGCCGCATCCCATGTGTCCCAGTGTTGTTAGCATATATGCCCAGTTGACTCGGTCAAATGCCTTCTCCGCATCGGTGGAAAGCAACAATAACTGTGTTCCCATTTTCTTCGCATGGTGTTGAATGGAGAAGAGCCGCAAGGTACTGTCTCTGGCCTCTTGACCTGGGATGAATCCCGTCTGGTCTTCGTGGATTAGGTCGGGGAGGAGTCGGTTAAGTCTGGTCGCGAGAATTTTCGTGAACAATTTGGTATCAACATTCAATAGTGAGATTGGCCTGTAACTTCCGCAATGCAGTGGGTCCTTCCCTGGTTTAAGTAGAACCGTGATGGTGGCAGCCAGAGACTCCGGTCCCAGGGGTCCACCCTCCCCCACAGCGTTGACTGCTTTAGTCAGCCACGGTAGTGATGTACCTGAGAATTTTTTATAGTAGCCCGGTAAAGCCGTCTGGGCCCGGTGCCTTGCCAGTTTTTGTTACTTTAAGGGCCGCCGCTAGGTCCTCTACACTGATAGGGGTGTCCAAGAGTGAGGCTGAGTCCCGATCTATCCGATGGGTGATTGTGTCGGACAAGTATGTCTGGGTCATCGTGTTGTCGCCCGTGGTGCTAGTGTCTCCCGCCCGTGTATGAATGTTATAGAGTTTCTCATAGAAACTTATAAACTCCTCTGCGATCTTCTGTGGGAAGGGGGTCACTTCCCCCGAGGCCATGCAAATTTTACGTATTTGTCTGCGGGGTGCAGGACCCCTCAATAGTCTCGCCAGGTATTTACCTCCCTTGTTAGCATGTGTGTAGTAAAAGCCTCTCGTACGTTGAACGGCACGGAGATGCCGCTTCGTGAGGAGGTCCCTGAGTCGTCTTCTTTGTTCCATTAGTTCCCCGTAAACTTCATTCAGTTGGGAACGTTTGTGTTGCAGTTCAAGGGTTGAGATCGAATGGTATAGAGTGGCCATCTCATGCATGAGCATCTTCCGTTTTTGTGAGGCAATGCGTATGAGCGTGCCTCGAATAACACATTTGTGGGCTTCCCAGATGGAGATTGGGGATGTTTCTGGGGAATCATTGTCTCTGAAGTAATGCTCCAGCGCCTGGGTGACTTGTTCTTTGGTATCCGGATCCAGTAGCAGAGCTTCGTTAAGCCTCTAGGTCCAAACCGCGGGCCTGAACAGTGGGGACTTCAGCTCCATCTCGACCGAACCGTGGTCCGACCACGTGGCCGGAGTGATCCCGGCTTTGAGTAGGTAGGAGAGGCCCTCCTGCGTTATGGAGAGGTAATCGATGCGAGAGTAGCGATTATGGAGGGCAGAGTAATAAGTGAAGTCCTTTACAGTGGGATTAAGTGTTCTCCAGCAGTCCACCAGTCTCAAGGATTCGATCATCTGCCGGATGGATCTGATGCTACACTGTGGAAGGCAACTATGGCCCGTGGACGAATCCAGAGTGGGGTCGAGTGGGGCGTTGAAGTCACCCCCTACCAATAGTACCCCTTCCGTGAAGTCTTCCAGTTGATGTAGAGCGTTTCGGAGGAAGGGTGTTTGCCGGCGGTTGGGCACGTAAATAGATGCTATGGTATATAATCTGTCTGCGATGGTGCCTTTGAGGAACAAGTATCTTCCTTGCGAGTCCTGCACATGATCTATTTCTCTGAATTCCAGGTCAGCCGCTAGTAGGATGGCCACTCCAGCCTTACGGGCCGTTGGATGATTGCAGAAATAGTTGTTGGGGTAATGTCGATTGTGTAGCGTGGGAGATTTCCCTTCCTGGAAATGCGTCTCCTGTAGCAAAGCTACGGCAACATGTTTATTCTTGAGTTCTCTTAGCAAGTGTGTCCTACGTTCAGGAATGTTAAGACCTCTGCAATTTTGCGTGATGATTTTCAGGGGCGTCTTCTGGTATGCCATGTCGTGTGCGTGTGTGGTATGAAGTTTCAAATTCAGGGGAGTCTGGAGTGCTCTCCGCGCTCCTGTGGTTTCGGGAGGGGGTCCCGTATCTACGGTACCTGATGGTACCGGGTGGGGAGAGGGGGATGGTGAGGGGGGAGGAGAAAGAGAAAAAGAGAGAGAGGGGAATGAGAGAAGAGGGTGAATGGCAGTGAATCCGGCTCGGAGAACCGGGGTCCGGTATCCCTAGAAGTGTGATTAGCTAACCGGAATGGCGTTCAAGGAGGAAGTGTATGTGTGTCCTATAAGGTTCCGGGGATATCACGGACCCAGTTTCCCTCAACGTAGGGAAAAGTAGTCTTGTGCAGTGGCCAGCACCAGCAGGGGCTCGATCCGATGCCAGCTCAGAAGTCGAGGGATCCCGTGGTCTGGTCACTCAACTTACAGCACGAGTGGTAGTAGTTGGGTAGCGCGGCTCGAGCTCCGCCCAAATAAAGAGCTAGGAGAGGAGTGGAATTGCTCGCTCCTCCCCACCCCTCAACACTATAACAGACTCGATGAGGTCAGTTGATGGACATAGAGCGCATACAATTTAAGGTTTAGGTTGCATTAACTATGGTACTTGAAAAATTAAAAAAAATAAGTAAACGATTAGAGAAAAACCAAAACAGTTACAAATACCTCAATATAGCATATTTGTTCCAGAGAACCCCAATACCCGTTAGTTTCCCCCCCAGCATGTGCACAACCTCCCGGATCCAGCAATCTCCATCCCTTATATAACCTGTCCCAAGGTGAAGTCGGGTGGCGTGGTCAACCCCTCTCCCCTTAGTCTCAGTGGTGTCTAAGTCCCCTGGGCATTGGTCTCTGAGGCCAAGGTTTATCCAGTCTCTATTACCTGGGGTCCGGTTGTCGTCCGTCTGTACCGTCGGGCGTGTATTTGTCCAGCCTTGGTACCCCTTCCGTCCCTCGTTGGAGGGGTGGGCTAATGTGAGGTCATGGGTATGTATGTCACGGTGGGGCGGGCAGAGGAGTAGTGAATAGGGACAACACCGGGCAAGAGGGTAGCCATAGGATGATGCGTCTTGTGCTTGTCACATTTCGTGAGTAGGCGTATGTGCACTAGTGATGGCTGTCGATGAGGTCAGGGATGGCTAAAGTTGCAATTTTAGCGTCTTGAGGTAATAGATCTGTAACTGTCGGTCAATGATGCGAAGTAGGAGGCCTGCCGTTAGTGGGGATCGCTGTCCCATGAAAGAGCATGGGACTCAAGGCGTGTAAGGTCATCAGGTCTGGAGTCCTATTCAGCGTGAGGTCGTTAATCATAGTGTGCGGTTGGGATGTGCGTGGCGGTGGAACCCAGACCTAAGGATCTTTGGAGACATGGCTGCCTTCTCCTCCCCCCCTCCTCCCTCCCCCACCCTCTGTGGTATGATATCCAAGAAACCTACCACAACAGACCAGTGTAATTGAGAGTGCACGGTAGTAACAGGTATAAAGAGTCCAGATAGTGGGGGTGAAGCCAGGTGTCTCTGGGGAAATACAGAGGGACCAAGGGTGCTGATGAACTCTCCTCACGTTGATGCCCTGGTACCCCCTCCCAAGGGGGCTTCCTCCCACCCCTTGCAGCAGTGAAGGCCCGGGGTGCGGGCAAATAGAATATATGATATGGCAGTTCCACTGGTATGCGGCCCTCCCCAGGTAGCAACGGGACCCATTTCCCCCCCACCCAAGTCCCCTTTAAGCTGTCCTGGAGAGTCTAGTGGTGCATAGGATGGTCAGTGCGTCCCTGCCAATCAGAGAGAAGGGGTGAAGACAGCTGCCTCTGGGGGAATCCAGATGGACCGAGGGTACTGATGGGCCCTCTTCCTGCTGATTCCCTGGTGCCCCCGCCCAAAGTGGGTTGTCGCCCACCCCTTGTGGTATTCAGGGCCGGGGTACGGATAGGAGGAAGTGCAAGTTGGGACAGTTCCATAGCTGCGCGGCCCCCCCCAGGCAACTGTGGGACCCGTGTTCCCCCCTCCCAAGTCCCCCTTAAGCTGTCCCAAAGTACCTGTTGGTGCGTAGGGTGGTCAGAGCGTCCATCACGGGGGGTAGGGGGATACAGCGTACTCAGGCAGGCGACCAGCCGCGGGGATCAGGGACCAACAGTCGAGTCGCTTGGAGCCGGGGTGATGACATCGGCACGGAGCTTAGGGTGGAGGTCGTTGTTGCGCTTGAGTCTTGTAATTATTCTTCTGGGGATGCTAGGTCATCGCGGCGCCCAGGGTGTCGTGTTGAAGGTGGGTCCAGAAGTGGTCGCCTGGGCCCTCTTTGCGGTCTCGGTGGTGGACCCAGGGTTCCCAGGATCCAGTTGGTGACTGTCGGTGAGGGGAGTCCCAGGTCCCCCATGAACCATGGTACCTCCTCTGGCCATCTCAAGGTGAACCAGGTGTTGTGTCGCCGAGCCACTAGGGCGAAAGGGAATCCCCATTTATAGGATATGTTGTTTTCCCTCAGCAAGGCTGTCACGGGGCGAAGTGCGCGGCGGGCCTCCAATGTGATGGGAGACAGGTCGTTGTATAGTGAGACCTGGGCCCCCTTGAAGGGCCATGTAGGGCGTTCACGTGCTTTGGCCATAATAGCATTCTTCACTGGGAAGGAGTGCAAGCAGCAGATGAGGTCCCGCGGCCCGTCTTCCAGCGCTCGGGGCCTCAGGGCCCTGTGAGCCCTTTCAAGCTCAATTTGACGTGGCTGAGGGGCTTGTAAGAGGGATTGAAAAAGCTCTTTGAGTACCTCTTCTGCGTTTTCCGTTCCTTCAGCTTCAGGGATCTTCCAGGTGGCGGCGGATGGAGAGCAGCATTTCGCCCTGGCGTGACACAGCCGTGTCTGTAGACGCCACACGGGCGGCGAGGGCCTCAGTCGCCTCCGCAGTCGCGGTGATGCGGCCTGCATGTGTCTCCTGGATGGAGGCTGTCAGGGTCTGGAGGTCGGATCTCGTGACCATGTGGGTGGTCAGGTCTTGCAGCTTGCGGTCTATCCTCTCCAGGGCCGTTTTCTCCGGCCCCGGCGTGAGTGGCAGCGCCATCTTAGGGTCGGCCGGGTCACCGCTCGATCCGGGCTGGGGTTGCAGGAACCCGTCCAGCGGCCCTGCTGGGGGTTCTTTGGGGTCTGGGGTTGCTCCGGGCGTTTAGTGCACCCCATGGAGCAGAGTGCAGAACTTTATGGAGGCTTATTGGGGTGTTGCGGAGCGGAACTCTCCGTTCAAGCGCCATGTTGGTCGGAGCCGGAACCGGAACCTCGGGCCCATCATTTCTGTTAAAATTGCTAGACCAAACATCTGAAGGTCTGCTATTTGTTGTACTCTGGGTTGCCTACTTTTGAAAATGGTATGCCATAATAGTGGAAATGTTACTCATACCAGGAATAAGAAATGTCCTGTGAAAAGTGAGTTCATGTGTGGGAAAAAAGCACAAATAAAACTATTACCGCTATGTGGGGGCCTTCATTTCTGATAAAGTGGTTAGATCAAACATCTTAAAATGCACCATTTGAAATACTCTGGGTTGCCTACTTTTGAAAATGGTATGCCATAATAGTGGAAATGTTATTACCCAGGCTGCCATGCTCTCTCAAAGGCAAGATAGGCCCAGAAAATCGCTTTGCCAATTTTCAATGTGTAAAACCAAAAATGGACAAGCGTATATTTGACCCTGTAACTTTCCAAAACCCCATAAAACCTATACATGGGGGGTACCATAGCGCTCGTGAGAGATCACTGAACAGAACTAGGAGTGTTTCAGGGAAGTAAACTATATACTGACAATAATATTCTCAGTAAAAGTACAGTTTTTATGTGAAAAACGCAAAAAACACTAACTTTGGCTAGCATTTGTGCCCAAATGGCTACTACAAAAGACTGGCCATACCCAATTTTGAATACCTTAGGATGTCTACTTTTTCAAATGGTATGCCATTAAGGGGTCATTTTCATTTCTTGGCTTCCATACGGTCTCAAAGGCAGCCTAGACACAGCAAACCAATATGACAAATTTCATTGTGAAAAAGCATATATGGATAAGCCGTAAATGACCCTTTAACTTTGAAAAACCCCATAAAACCTATACATGGGGGGTACCGTGGCGCTTGTGAGACATCACTGAATAGAACTAGGAGTGTTGCAGGGCAGTTAACTATACACTGACAATAATATTATCAGTAAAAGTACAGTTTTTATTTGAAAAATGGAAAAAAATAAAAACGAACACTAACTTTGTCTAGCGTTTTTGCCCAAGTGGCTACTACAAAAGACTGGGCATACCCCATTTTGAATACCCTGGGATGTCTACTTTTTCAAATGGTATGCCATGATGGGGTAACTTACATTTCCTGGCTGCCATACGGTCTCAAAGGCAACCTAGGCCCAGCAAACCAATCTGTGAAATTTCTATGTAAAAAATAAATAAATAGACAAGACGTATATTTGACCCTGTAGCTTTCCAAAACACCATAAAACCTATACATGGGGGTTACTGGTTACTGTTTTACAAACAGTATTGTGACATTAACAGTTAAATTGACATGCAGAAATTGAAAAATATCAAAATTTCTTAATTTGTCTAACTTTTTTAGATTTTATTCATATAAAATGGAGTTCTATATATGAATGTTTGATATGGAATGAAAGCCCTGTTTCCCCTGAACAAACCGATATATAATAAGTGTGGGTGCACTTAGTATGAAAGAGGTAAATTATAGTTGAACAGACATAGAGCCAAATTCTGTGGTTTGTTTACGTTTTGTTTTGATCACAACTTGTACATTTGGCTCCGTCCTTAAGGGGTTAATGCACTGGTAGATTATGCTTCATATCGTATAGATAAATGTAAATATCAAACTTTGGATTCCTTTTCAGACGAAAACGGTTTCTCCCGAATTATGGATGTTCGTCCATTTTGTCTGAAAGCAAAATGAATAAATTGACATTGGAATGGAACAAAGACAAAATTGCTTGTTGGATAAAATGTTGTCTGTGCAATTCATTTATTAATTTTAGTTTGTTACCAGGAGGAAACTACTGGCTTGCGGCTTCCTCTTGACAATATATAAAAATAGAAGCGGCGGGGAGCTTTACTCTCCGCCTCTTCCTAAATCCACCCCACCCTCCATGCCACCTCTTATGGGAATAAATATGAACCCCATATTTGTAAAAGGAAGGGTAAATCCTCCTTCCTGACCTGGCACGCTGTGCCATGTATGGGCATGTCAACCAAGTCACTAGCTGCTCGCTGTCATATGAAAAAACTAGTGACTGGGCAGTAATAGCTAATTGTATTAAGGGGGGCCTTGCACAGGTCCCCCATGTCACCATAGTGGAGCACCTAATAAAATAATTAACTGGGGGTGACATAGCGGCCCATTAAAATAAACAGGGGCCTCCCATAGCTGACCCTTATTTACTATTACTAAATATCTTTTACTTGGTATAAGTATAGTTGTCTTTAACTTTTTAGTAGATATCTCCTTAAGGATATCAAAAGGGAGTTATCTATTAAGCAGCTCCCTAACTTGGTATAGTTAACTATAGCAATCCCACAAGGCTACCAAGTTAGGGAGTTATCTACTAAATGGCTGCAAGATGCAGCCGCGTCCTGATATCGTGCATATTTGTCTGAATGAAATTCCAAAATGAAAATAATTGCCAAATTAGTCTGAAAATGATTTAAAAGAAAAAAAAAACATGTTTATTTCATGCAGTTTATCTGCCCTTCAGAACCTGTGTTTAAACAGGTTTGCAAATGCATATAAGCACTCACAGATTGCATTTATTTTTCATTTACCTTCCCTTTTAAACAGGTAGTGAAGAACCAGCAAATACTGGGTGATATTGTCAGGTGGCCACTTTGGTGAATAGGTGGATGACTTGATCTTGAGGATTTGTTCCTTTTTATATACGTATTGTTATTTTTGCAAACAAAATGTTCAACATATTAGAAAACTATAGTCCTCACATGCTGTGTGTAGAGGGGAAACGTTAAAATATCCCCCCTTAACTAATGTTTCTAAATTCAGCCATTCAGACTTTTATGAGGAATTTATATCATAGAGGCCATCTGTCATCTTGTCTGTGCAGTGTTTTTGATTTTTTTTATCTAAACTATAAACTATATATTGTGTACATAAACATAACTATTGATTTAAAACTCTTCTAGCAATGCATCCTGTGGGAATTAGTCTGCCAGAGTCCACCTTGTTCTAAGCAAATACCCTCTTCATGCTACCAAACTCTCCAGTAACCCCCCACATATTTTACCAAACTATCATATATGGTTACTTACGTGCCTGAATTTGAAATAAAATTCATATTTGAGCAAGTACATTTTGTCTGTTAAAACGGCACTGTCACTGTCTGGGGACTTGGGCTGGTGGCCAGCGGGACAGGTAAAAGTAAATTTCTGGAGAGCAAAAAAACAAGGTGCAAGAGTATACTGGAACGGTCAGAAGCTAATATAGCCTGCCCTTCGGTGGGTGCCGCTTAGATCTCAAGCTGGTTTTAGCTCATCTTGTGCCATTACAGAGAGAACATCTCTGAAACATATTAGACTGGTCCCGCCCATACATGGAGTCCAGATCCGAAATGCCAGCAAGTTCCCTCTGCACGAGAGATACAGCAACTCCAGACGATTGTTTCAGCCTTGTTAGGCATCATCAGTGAGGTATAGCTGGCATTACGGATCTGGACTGCCTGTATGGGTGGGACCAGTCTGATATGCTTTAGATATGTTCTCTCTGTAATGGCACAGGTTGAGCTAAAACCAGCTTGATATCTGAGCGGGGACTCACCGAAGGGCAGGCTAATTGAGCTGTTGTCTGTTCTCACCTCTCTTGCTACTTATTTTCTCTATAAAAGTGAATTTAACTTACCTGAACCTGTCCACTCAGGCACCGCCATCATCTTCTGGGGGTCCTCTTCTGAAATAACTGCTGTACTCGCACACACCCTTCTAGATGGCAGTAGCTCTGTGCAGTGTCTAGAAGGGTCAGGCATTGGAAAAATTCTTAGACAAAGTAGTCCCTACTTTGTCTCAGGATCTTTAGACTGAGTAAGTAACAGTATTTAATAAAGATTTTATTAAATACTCCTAATGGATTGGGGGGCGGGGGGGGGGGATGGGGGAGTTGACAGGAATCAAAATGTATATTCCATTAGGGAAAAGGCTGGTACTCAATCACTGACATACATTCTAGGAATTATAATTGTGTAATAATAATGTTTATGATGTTAAAATTGGGTAATGTGATGAACGTAACTTCGCCACTGGTTTTTGAGGGGCCTGTTTGCCAGCCTCCTACCCTGACTATGGCCCCTGCAATAAAATACTTTAAACAGGCTCTGTTCGTGCAATTGGGACTATATGGTTTGTTTACCCAACAGCCGCACGAGCTGGAGACCACCCTGGAGCTTATTAAGCTTAATTGATACATTGTTGCAATTTCCACCGCAGTGGTCTTGGTGTTCGTCTAGGTGGCTGCAATTCCTATAGACGCCCACGAGGTGTCGGCCATCTTGTTCGCATGGACCATAACCACGAATAGACGTCAGAGAGACTTAGCCGCGAATGCCCTGGATCTATTTTCGGCATGAAAACTTTGCAGTTCCCGGTTGATCCTCCAGTGGCCCTTAACCGTGATTTTATGGAACTATTTTCGGCTATGGGAAAACTATGACTTCCATAAAATTTGTGAACTCCTGAACTGATCTAGGTGATTTTAGGATATGTTGGTCACCCAGATCAGGGCTATCAGGATATGTAACATTTATGTATTTTTAGGGCACTTTTGGGGTGTTTTTACAAAGTGTGTGTTTTTTCTGGAGATAATTGAATTTGAATTAGTACAGTTACTGATCCAATTATCTCCCAAGCAGAGGGGAGGGATTGTGTGCTGTGGATGGGAGTGTCGTGCATTTAATAACTGTTCTTATTGGTCTGTGTCTGCGTCCCCAACAAGGTCCATGTGGGCGTACCCCTTGCATGGGGATTGTCATAAAAGGCCAAGTGTGACTCCCATTAAAGAGAGATTTGTTTACCCCTTCATGAAGTCTTGGCTCATGTTTGGGGGATTGGAGAGCTACAATTGCTATATCACAATACTCCCCTGAGTATAATCACTAGCTCTTCTAAGAGCTGTTCCTGCTACGCGCTCTGGACTAGGAGTGGTCTACCCACTGGAAGCTGAAACCCAGTCTTGGGTCCAGGGTGGGTGGAGGACACAGAGACCCCAACCAAGCTGCGGCGGTTCGTGGGGCTTATGGTGCTCGCAAGTACTAGGAAGCAGCGATTGACGGAGGTATCTGGTCAGGGTGCCAGGCGGTCCGCCACAGGTAACTTCTAGATCAATCCCTAATATTGAACTGTTTTATGTTTTGTCTTCTAGGTCCTATTCCATAATACTAATATTTTTTTTTTTTTTTTTTGGTCTTTCTGTTTAATTTTAATGATTTCTCCACAGGTTGTCAAGCTCTTGAGCAATAAGAGGTCTCAAGCGGTTGGAATATTAATGTCTAGCCTCCATTTAGATATGAAAGATATTCAACATGGTAAGCACTCATTTTAATTTACTTATTTATTTTTTACACTCTTTCATAGACAATGATAATTTAGGCACTTTTTGGTTATTTAAAAGCATTACTTATTATTTTGTAGTGGTCAACATTAACCGAAAAAAAATTGGACATTGTTAAAAAGTCTAAAATGACATCTGAAGGAAAGTAAGGTTGTGTTTAGTATGAACACAGTTGTTTTAGATTTTTCTACTGCTTTTGCTAATTTAAAGAAAGTACTCTCCCTGCACCATAACAAATACATCAACATAAAGAAGGCTATTATGGCACTAGAAAAAAGTGCAGAGGAGTGCTATAATAACATTTTACAATTAAGAGGAATGAAAGATTTTTGTTATGAATAAAGCCTGACAATTCTAAATCTGTTTAGTTTACCCTGATACAAATATTTTCAGGGTCAATGCAAACCATTGTCTGAAAATCTCCTCTATGAAAACAGACAAAATGTCCTTTCTTCCAGTCTAAACATGTGAACTTGTGTGCTATATATATAAGAACAATATAGATGTGGAATTATCTGTCTGAAGAGTTGGTCTTATCACAGTCTGCATGGATTTTTCAATGACAACTAGATGAATTCTACCAAAGCATAATACTTAGGAATAGGGATCGACCGATTATCGGTTTTACCGATATAATCGGCCGATATTCGGTATTTTCGGCAATATCGGTATCGGCCAATTCAGATACCGATATTGCCGATAATACCTCCTAGGACCGCCAGGCTCATTACAAGCCCGGTGGTCCTGGGGGGGCGGGCAGCAAGCATTTACTCACCTCCCAGCAGCTCCTCCAGCTCCCCAGTGTAAGTCTCGCGAGACCCGCGGCCTGCAGAGCGTTGCCATGGGTTACCATGGCAACGCTGGCCGCAAGACTTACACTGGGGAGCTGGAGGAGCTACTGGGAGGTGAGTAAATGCTTGCTGCCCGCCCTCCCCTCCCCCCCACAGCTCAGCCAATGCCACTGGACCACAAGGGACTGCTATATCCCCCCTCCAAGGCCAAGTATGAAACAGGGAGGGGGGACAGCAAAAATAAATAATAGTTAAATAAAAAAATAATTTAATATAAAAATAAAAAAAAGAATTTAAAAAAATCCCCCTCACACACACACTCCATTATATATACATACACCACACAAACACACTGTGTATATAATGCAGTGTTTGTATAGTGTGTTTTATATAATGCACACTGCACAAACACACTGCATTATATACACACACTATACAAACACACTGCATTATATACACACACTATACAAACACACTGCATTATATACACACACTACACAAACACACTGTGTATATAATGCAGTGTGTTTGTGTAGTGTGTTTATATAATGCTGTGTGTGTTTGTGTAGTGTGTTTATATAATGCAGTTTGTGTAGTGTGTTTATATAATGCAGTTTGTGTAGTGTGTTGATATAATGCAGTGTGTGTAGTGTATATAATGCAGTGTGTTTGCATAGTGTGTGTGTATATAATGCAGTGTGTTTGCATAGTGTGTGTGTATATAATGCAGTGTGTTTGCATAGTGTGTGTGTATATAATGCAGTGTGTTTGCATAGTGTGTGTGTATATAATGCAGTGTGTTTGCATAGTGTGTGTGTATATAATGCAGTGTGTTTGCATAGTGTGTGTGT